>NW_028227664.1:55303-95744 GCF_978045245.1 Mus caroli
TGAGAAACCCTGAAAGATCGAAAAATAAGAAAATCAAACTTGTAGTACCTGCAATATGGAGAGAAACCCTGAAAAAGTCAAAAAATGAGAAAATCCCAATATAGTACTTGGAATAAGATGAGAAACCGTGAAAAAGACAAAAAATGAAAAAATACACTGTAGGAAATGGAATATGGTGAGAAACCCTGAAAAAGTCGAAAAATGAGAAAATCACACTGTAGGACTTGGAATATGGTGAGAAACCCTGAAAATGTCAAAAAATGATAAAATCACACTGTAGGACTTGGAATATGATGAGAAACCCTGAAAAAGTCGAAAAATGAGTAAATCAAACTGTAGAAGATCGAATATGGTGAGCAACCCTGAAAAATTCAAAAAATGAGAAAAATCACAATGTAGAACCTGGAAAATGGTGAGAAACTCTGAAAAAGTCGAAAAATTAGAAAAATTACACTCTAGGACTTGGAATATGATGAGAAACCCTGAAAAAGTCGAAAAATAAGAAAATCACACTTGTAGGACCTCCAATATGGTGAAAAACCCTGAAAAAGTCGAAAAATGAGAAAATCACAGTGTAGGACCTGGAATATGGTGAGAAACCCTGAAAAAGCCGAAAAATGAGAAAATGACGCCGTGGGTCCTGGAATTTGGTGAGAAACACTGAAAAAGAATAAAATAAGAAAATTACACTGTAGTACCTGGAATATGGTTACAAACCCTGAAAAAATCGAAATGAGGAAATCACACTGTAGGACATGGAATATGGTGAGAAACCTTGAAAAAGTCAAAAAATGAGAAAAATCACACTGTAGTACAAGGAATATGGTGATATAATCTGAAAAAGTCGAAAAATTAGAAAAATCACACTCTAGGACTTAGAATAAGATGAGAAACCCTGAAAATGTCAAAAAATGAGAAAATCACACTGTAGGACTTGGAATATGGTGCGAAACTCTGAATAAGTCAAAAAAATGAGAAAATCAGGCAGTAGGACCTGGAATATGGTGAGAAACACTGAAAAATCTTAAAATGAGAAAATTACACTGTAGGACCTGGAATATGGTGAGTAACACTGAAAAAGTCGAAAAATGAGAAATTCACACTTGTAGGACCTGCAATATGGTGAGAAACACTGAAAAAGTCAAAAAATGAGAAAATTACACTGGTGGACCTGGAATATGTTGAGAAACACTTTAAAAGTCGAAAAAAGAGAAAATCACCCTGTAGGACTTGGAATATGATGAGAAAACCTGAAAAAGTCAAAAAATGAGAAAATAACACTGTAGTACCTTGAATATGGTGAGTAAACACTGAAAAAGTCTAAAAATGAGAAAATCACACAGTAAGACCTGGAATATGGTGAGAAACCCTGAAGCAGTCGAAAAATAAGAAAATCAAATTTGTCATATCTGCAATATGGTGAGAAACCCTGAAAAAGTCAAAAAATGAGAAAAATACACTGAAGGACCTGGAATATGGTGAGAAACCCTGAAAAAGTCAAAAAATTAGAAATTCACACTTGTAGGACCTGCAATAGGGTGAGAAATTCTGAAAAAGTCAAAAAATGAGAAAATCACACAGTAAGACCTGGAATATGGTGAGAAACCCTGAAAAAGTCGAAAAATGAGAATATCACGCAGTAGGACCAGGAATATTGTGAGAAAACGTGAAAAAGTCTAAAAATGAGAAAAATACACTGTAGGAACTGGAATATGGTGAGAAAACCTGAAAAAGTCGAAAAATAAGAAACTCATACTTGTTTGATCTCCTTTATGGAGAGAAACCCTGAAAAAGTCGAAAAATGAGAAAATCACACTGTAGGACCTGGAATATGGTGAGAAACACTGAAAAAGTCAAAAAATGAGGAAATCACACTGTAGTACATGGAATATGGTGAGAAACTCTGAAAAAGTCGCAAATTAGAAAATGACAGTGTAGGACCTGGAATATGTTGAGAAAACCTGAAATATTCAAAAAATGAGAAAATGACAATGTAGAACCTGGATTACGGTAAGAAACCCTGAAAAGTTAAAAAGAGAGAAAATCACACTGTAGGACCTGGAATATGGTGAGCAACCCTGAAAAAGTCAAAAATTAGAAAAATCACACTGTAGGACTTGGAATATGATGAGAAACCCTGAAAAAGTCAAAAAATGAGAAAATCACACTGTAGGACTTGGAATATGATGAGAAGCCCTGAAAAAGTCGAAAAATGAGAAAATCACACTGTAGTAGCTGGAATATGGTGAGAAACACTGAAAAAGTCTCAAAATGAGAAAATCACACAGTAGGACCTGCAATATGGTGAGAAACACTTAAACGGTCAAAAAATAAGAAAATCAAACTTGTAGTACCTGCAATATGGTGTGAAACCATGAAAAATTCCAAAAATGAGAAAATCACACTGTAGGATTTAGAATATGATGAGAAACCGTGAAAAAGTCAAAAAATGAGAAAAATACACTGTAGAAGGTGGAATATGGTGAGAAACCCTGAAAAAGTCGAAAAATAAGAAAATCACACTGTAGGACCTGGAATATGGTGAGAAACACTGAAAAAGTCAAAAAATGAGAAAATAACACTGTAGGACTTGGAATATTATGAGAAAACCTGAAAAGTCAAAAAATGAGAAAATCACACTGTAGGACTTGGAATATGATGAGAAATCCTGAAAAAGTCAAAAAATGAGAAAATCACACTGTAGGACTTGGAATATGATGACAAACCCTGAAAAAGTCGAAAAATGAGAAAATCACACTGTAGAAGATGGAATATGGTGAGCAACACTGAAAAAGTCGAAAATTAGAAAAATAACACTGTAGAAACTGGAATATGGTGAGAAACTCTGAAAAAGTCGAAAAATTAGAAAAATCACACTCTAGGACTTGGAATATGTTGAGAAACCCTGAAAAATTCCAAAAATGAGAAAATCACACTGTAGGATTTGGAATATGATGAGAAACCGTGAAAAAGTCAAAAAATGAGAATAATACACTGTAGGAGCTGGAATATGATGAGAAACCCTGAAAGAGTCGAAAAATAAGAAAACCACAATTGTAGGACCTCCAATATGGTGAAAAACCCTGAAAAAGTCGAAAAATTAGAAAATCAGAGTATAGGACCTGGAATATGGTGAGAAACCCTGAAAAAGTCGAAAAATGAGAAAATCACACAGTAGGTCCTGGAATTTGGTCAGAAACACTGAAAAAGTCTAAAATAAAAAAATTACACTGTAGTACCTGGAATATGGTGACAAACCCTGAAAAAGTCTTAAAATGAGAAAATCACACTGTAGGACATGGAATATGGTGAGAAACCTTGAAAAAGTCAAAAAATGAGAAACATCACACTGTAGTAAAAGAAATATGGTGATATAATCTGAAAAAGTCGAAAAATTAGAAAAATCACACTCTAGGACTTGGAATAAGATGAGAAACCCTGAAAAAGTCAAAAAATGAGAAAATCACACTGTAGGACTTGGAATATGATGAGAAACCCTGAAAAAGTCAAAAAATGAGAAAATCACACAGTAGGACCTGCAATATGGTGAGAAACACTGCATAATCTTAAAATGAGAAAATTACACTGTAGGACCTGGAATATGGTGAGTAATTCTGTAAAAGTCGAAATATGAGAAATTCACACTTGTAGGACCTGCAATATGGTGAGAAACACTGAAAAAGTCAAAAAATGAGAAAATTACACTGTAGGACCTGGAATATGTTGAGAAACACTTTAAAAGTCGAAAAAAGAGAAAATCACCCTCTAGGAATGGAATATGATGAGAAAACCTGAAAAAGTCAAAAAATGAGAATATAACACTGTAGTACCTTGAATATGGTGAGAAAACACTGAAAAAGTCTAAAAATGAGAAAATCACACAGTAGGACCTGGAATATGGTGGGAAACCCTGAAGCAGTCGAAAAATAAGAAAATCAAATTTGTCATATCTGCAATATGGTGAGAAACCCTGAAAAAGTCTAAAAATGAGAAAAATACACTGAAGGAGTTGGAAGATGGTGAGAAACCCTAAAAAAGTCAAAAAATAAGAAATTCACACTTGTAGGACCTGCAATATGTTGAGAAACCCTGAAAAAGTCGAAAAATGAGAAAATCACACTGTAGGACTTGGAATATGGTGAGACACCCTGAAAAACTCAAAAAATGAGAAAATCACACTGTAGGATTTGGAATAAGATGAGAAACCCTGAAAAAGTTGAAAAATGAGAAAATCACACTGTAGAAGATGGAATATGGTGAGCAATCCTGAAAAAGTCAAAAAATGAGAAAAATCACACTGTGGAACCTGGAATATGGTGAGAAACACTGAAAAATCTTAAAATGAGAAAATCACATTGTAGGACCTGAAATATGGTGAGTAACTCTGAAAAAGTCGAAAAATGAGAAATTCACACTTGTAGGACCTGCAATATGTTGAGAAACATTGAAAAAGTCAAAAAATGAGAAAATTACACTGTAGGACCTGGAATATGTTGAGAAACACTTTAAAAGTCGAAAATAGAGAAAATCACCCTCTAGGACATGGAATATGATGAGAAAACCTGAAAAATTCAAAAAATGAGAAATTCACACTGTAGGACTTGGAATATGATGAGAAACCCTGAAAAAGTCAAAAATGAGAAAATCACACTGTAGGACTTGGAATATGGTGAGAAACCCTGAAAAAGTCTTAAAATGAGAAAATCACACAGTAGGACCTGCAATATGGTGAGAAACACTGAAAAATCTTAAAATGAGAAAATCACACTGTAGGACCTGGAATATGGTGAGTAACTCTGAAAAAGTCGAAAAATGAGAAATTCACACTTGTAGGACCTGCAATATGGTGAGAAACACTGAAAAAGTCAAAAAAATGAGAAAATTACACTGTAGGACCTGGAATATGTTGAGAAACACTTTAAAAGTCGAAAATAGAGAAAATCACCTTCTAGGACATGGAATATGATGAGAAAACCTGAAAAAGTCTAAACATGAGAAAATAACACTGTAGTACCTTGAATATGGTGAGAAAACACTGAAAAAGTCTAAAAATGAGAAAATCAAACAGTAGGACCTGGAATATGGTGAGAAACCCTGAAGCAGTCGAAAAATAAGAAAATCAAATTTGTCATATCTGCAATATGGTGAGAAACCCTGAAAAAGTCTAAAAATGAGAAAAATACACTGAAGGAGCTGGAATATGATGAGAAACCCTGAAAAAGTCAAAAAATTAGAAATTCACACTTGTAGGACCTGCAATATGGTGAGAAACCCTGAAAAAGTCGAAAAATGAGAAAATCACACTGTAGGACTTGGAAAAAGATGAGACACCCTGAAAAAGTCAAAAAATGAGAAAATCACACTGTAGGACTAGGAATAAGATGAGAAACCCTGAAAAAGTTGAAAAATGAGAAAATCACACTGTAGAAGATGGAATATGGTGAGCAATCCTGAAAAAGTCAAAAAATGAAAAAAATCACACTGTGGAACCTGGAATATGGTGAGAAACTCTGAAAAAGGCGAAAAATTAGAAAAATCGCTCTCTAGGACTTGGAATATGATGAGAAAACCTGAAAAAGTCGAAAAATGAGAAAATCACACTGTAGTAGCTGGAATATGGTGATAAACACTGAAAAAGTCTCAAAATGAGAAAATCACACAGTAGGACCTGCAATATGGTAAGAAACACTGAAACAGTCTAAAAATAAGAAAATCAAACTTGTAGTACCTGCAATATGTTGAGAAACACTGAAAAATTCCAAAAATGAGAAAATCACACTGTAGGATTTGGAATATGATGAGAAACCGTGAAAAAGTCAAAAAATGAGAATAATACACTGTAGGAGCTGGAATATGATTAGAAACCCTGAAAAAGTCGAAAAATAAGAAAATCACACTTTTAGGACCTCCAATATGGTGAAAACCCTGAAAAAGTCGAAAAATGAGAAAATCACTGTGTAGGACCTGGAATATGGTGAGAAACCCTGAAAAAGTCAAAAAATGAGAAAATCACGCAGTAGGTCCTGGAATTTGGTGAGAAACACTGAAAAAGTCTAAAATAAAAAAATTACACTGTAGTACATGGAATATGGTGACAAACCCTGAAAAAGTTTTAAAATGAGAAAGTGACACTGTAGGATATGGAATATGGTGAGAAACCTTGAAAAAGTCAAAAAATGAGAAACATCACACTGTAGTAAAAGAAATATGGTGATATAATCTGAAAAAGTCGAAAAATTAGAAAAATCACACTCTAGGACTTGGAATAAGATGAGAAACCCTGAAAAAGTCAAAAAATGAGAAAATCACACTGTAGGACTTGGAATATGATGAGAAACCCTGAAAAAGTCAAAAAATGAGAAAATCACACAGTAGGACCTGCAATATGGTGAGAAACACTGCATAATCTTAAAATGAGAAAATTACACTGTAGGACCTGGAATATGGTGAGTAATTCTGAAAAAGTCGAAAAATGAGAAATTCACACTTGTAGGACCTGCAATATGGTGAGAAACACTGAAAAAGTCAAAAAATGAGAAAATTACACTGTAGGACCTGGAATATGTTGAGAAACACTTTAAAAGTCGAAAAAAGAGAAAATCAACCTCTAGGACATGGAATATGATGAGAAAACCTGAAAAAGTCAAAAAATGAGAAAATAACACTGTAGTACCTTGAATATGGTGAGAAAACACTGAAAAAGTCTAAAAATGAGAAAATCACACAGTAGGACCTGGAATATTGTGAGAAACCCTGAAGCAGTCGAAAAATAAGAAAATCAAATTTGTCATATCTGCAATATGGTGTGAAACCCTGAAAAAGTCAAAAAATGAGAAAAATACACTGAAGGAGCTGGAATATGGTGAGAAACCCTGAAAAAGTCAAAAAATAAGAAATTCACACTTGTAGGACCTGCAATAGGGTGAGAAATTCTGAAAAAGTCAAAAAATGAGAAAATCACACTGTAGGACTTGGAATATGGTAAGAAACCTGAAAAAGTCGAAAAATGAGAAAATCACGCAGTAGGACCCGGAATATTGTGAGAAAACGTGAAAAAGTCTAAAAATGAGAAAAATACACTGTAGGAGCTGGAATATGGTGAGAAAACCTGAAAAAGTCGAAAAATAAGAAACTCACACTTGTTTGACTTCCATTATGGTGAGAAACCCTGAAAAAGTAAAAAAATGATAAAATCACACTGTAGGACTTGGAATATGATGAAAAACCCTGAAAAAGTCGAAAAATGAGAAAATCACACTGTAGAAGATGGAATATGATGAGAAACCCTGAAAAAGTCAAAAAATGAGAAAAATACACTGTAGCAGCTGGAATATGGTGAGAAACCCTGAAAAAGTCGAAAAATGAGAAAATCACACTGTAGGATTTGGAATATGATGAAAAACCCTGAAAAAGTCGAAAAATGAGGAAATCACACTGTAGAAGATGGAATATGATGAGAACCGTGAAAAAGTCAAAAAATGAGAAAAATACACTGTAGAAGCTGGAATATGGTGAGAAACCCTGAAAAAGTCGAAAAATGAGAAAATCACACTGTAGGACCTGGAATATGGTGAGAAACCCTGAAAAAGTCTTAAAATGAGAAAATCACACTGTAGGATTTGGAATAAGATGAGAAACCCTGAAAAAGTCAAAAAATGAGAAAATCACACTGTAGTACCTGGAATATGTTGAGAAACCCTGAAAAAGCCTCACATATACTTCTAAAAATTTAAAGATGGGTGGGACCACTGAAAGGTCTCAACAATTAATAGCATTGTCTCCTCTTCCATAGAACCTGGGATCAACTACCAGCAACTATATGGTGGCCCATATCCAGTATCAGAGGATCAGACAGACAGACAGGCAGACAGACAGAGATAAGGATGGCAGGCCTGCCTGATTTTTCTTTCTTTCTTATCCTTTTTTAAAAATGTTTATTTATTTATTTATTTATTTATTTATTTATTTATTTATTTATTTATTTATATTTATTAGATATAAGTACACTGTAGCTGTCTTCAGACACTCCAGAAGAGGGTGTCAGATTCTGGAGAATCTAAATCCCTCTTATGGTCTGCATATGATGTACATAAACAGAGACTCACATACACCTCTAAAAATTTAAAGATGGGTGGGGCCACTTAATGGGCTCAACAAATAACAGCATTGTCTCCTCTTCCAGAGAACCTGGTATCAACTACCAGCAAGTATATGATGGACCATCTCCAGTTCCAGGGGATCAGACAGACAGAGATAAGGATGGCACTCCTGCCTTGTCTTTCTTTATTTCTTATCCATTTTAAAAAATGTTTATTTATTTATTTATTTATTTATTTATTTATTTATTTATTAGATATAAATACACTGTAGCTGTCTTCAGACACTCCAGAAGAGGGTGTCAGATTCTGGACAATCTAAATCCCTCTTATGGTCTGCATATGATGTACATAAACACAGCCTCACATACACTTCTAAAAATTTAAGGATGGGTGGGGCGACTGAAAGGGCTCAACAATTAACAGCATTGTCTACTCATCAGAGATCCTGGGATCAACTACCAGCAACTATATGGTGGCCCATCTCCAGTTCCATGTTATCAGACAGACAGACAGAGAGACAAGGATAAGGATGGCAGGCCTGCCTGGTCTTTCTTTCTTTTTTATCCTTTTAATAAAATGTTTATTTATTCATTTATGTATTTATTAGATATAAGTACAATGTAGCTGTCTTCAAACAATCCAGAAGAGGGTGTCAGATTCTGGAGAATCTAAATCCCTCTTATGGTCTGCATATGATGTAAATAAACACAGCACAACTTTACTTCTAAAACTTCAAAGATGGGTGGGGCCACTGAAATGGCTCAACAATTAACAGCATTGTCTCCTCTTCCAGAGAGCCTGGGATCAACTACCAGCAACTATATGGTGGCCCATCTCCAGTACCAGGGTATCAAACAGACAGACAGACAGACAGAGATAAGGATGGCAGGCCTGCCTGGTCTTTCTTTCTTTCTTATCCTTTTTAAAAATATTTATTTTTTATATATGTATTTATTAGATATAAGTACACTGTAGCTGTCTTTAGACACTGCAGAAGAGGGTGTCAGATTCTGGAGAATCTAAATCCCTCTTAGGGTCTGCATATGATGTACATAAACACAGACTCACATTTTCTTCTAAAAATTTAAAGATGGGTGGGGCCACTGAAAGGGCTCAACAATTAACAGCATTGTCTCCTCTTCCAGAGAACCTGGGATAAACTACCAGCAACACTATGGTGGCCCATCTCCAGTTCCAGGGTATCAGACAGACAGACAGACAGACAGAGATAAGGGTGGCAGGACTGCCTGGTCTTCCTTACTTTCTTATCCTTTTTAAAAAATGTTTATTTATTTATTTATTTATTCATTTATTTATTTATTTATTTATTTATTTATGTATTTATTAGATATAAGTACACTGTAGCTGTCTTCAGACACTCCAGAAGACGGTGTCAGATTCTGGAGAATCTAAATCCCTCTTATGGTCTGCATATGATGTACATAAACACAGACTCACAATTACTTCCAAAAATTTAAAGATGTGTGGGGCCACTGAATGGGCTCGACAATTAACTGCATTGTCTCCTCTTCCAGAGAACCTGGGATCAACTATGAGCAACTATATGGTGGCCCATCTTAAGTTCCAGGGTTTCAGACAGACAGACAGACAAACAGTCAAGGATGGCAGGCCTGCCTGGTTTTTCGTTCTTTCTTGTCCTTTTTAAAAAATCTTTATTTATTTATTTATTTATTTATTTATTTATTTATTTATTTATTAGCTATAAGTACACTGTAGAGGTCTTCAGACACTCCAGAAGAAGTTGTCAGATTCTGGAGAATCTAAATCCCTCTTATGGTCTGCATATGATGTACATAAACACAGACTCACATTTACTTCCAACAATTTAAAGATTTGTGGGCACTGAAAGGGCTCAACAATTAACAGCATTGTCTCCTCTTCCACAGAACCTGGGATCAACCACCAGCAACTATATGGTGGCCCATCTCCAGTTCCAGGGGATCAGACAGAGAGACAGACAGAGAGACAGAGATAAGGAATGCAGGCCTGCCTGGTCTTTCTTTTTTTCTTATCATTTTTAAAAAATGTTTATTTATTTATTTATTTATTTATTTATTTATTTATTTATTTATTATTTTTAAGTACACTGTACCTGTCTTCAGACACTCCAGAAGAGGGTGTTAGAAATTGGAGAATCTAAAACCCTCTTATGGTCTGCATATGATGTACATAAACACAGCCTCACATATACTTCTTAAAATTTAAAGATGGGTGGGGCCACTGATAGGGCTCAAATTAACAGCATTGTCTCCTCTTCAAGAGAACCTGGGATCAACTACAAGCAAGTATATAGTGGCTAATCTCCAGTGCCCAGGGATCAGACAGACAGACAAACAGACAGACAAGGATAAAGATGACAGGCCTGCCTGGTCTTTCTTTCTTTCTTATCCTTTTTTAAAAAATGTTTATTTATTTATTTATGTATTTATTACATATAAGTACACTATAGCTGTCTTCAGACACTCCAGAAGAGGGTGTCAAATTCTGGAGAATCTAAATCCCCCTTATTGTCTGCATATGAGGTACATAAACATAACCTCCCATATACTTCTAAAAATTTAAAGATGGGTGGGGGCACTGAAAGGGCTCAACAATTAACAGCATTGTCTCCACTTCCAGAGAACCTGGGATCAACTACCATCAACTATATGGTGGCCCATTTCCAGTTCCCGGGGTCAGAAACACAGACAGAGAGAAGACAGACAGGGATAAAGGTGGCAGGCCTACCTGTTCTTTCTTTCTTTCTTATCCTTTTTACAAAATGTTTATGTATTTATTTATTTATTTATTTATTTATTTATTTATTTATTTATTAGATATAAGTACACTGTATCTGTCTTCACACACTCCAGAAGAATGTGTCAGATTCTGGTGAATCTAAATCCCTCTTATGGTCTGCATATGATGTACATAAACACAGCCTCACATATAATTCTAAAAATTTAAAGATTGGTGGGGCAACTGAAAGGGCTCAACAATTAACAGCATTGTCTCCTGTTCCAGAGATACTGGGATCAAATACCAGCAACTATATGGTGGCCCACCTCCAGTTCCAGGGGATCAGAAAGACAGACAGACAGACAGACAGAGATAAGGATGGCAGGTCTGCCTGGTCTTTCTTTCTTTCTTTCTTTCTTTATTTCTTTCTTTCTTTCTTTCTTTCTTTCTTTCTTTCTTTCTTTCTTTCTTATCCTTTTTTTAAAATGTTTATTTATTTATTTATTTATTTATTTATTTATTTATTTATTTATGTATTTATTAGATATAAGTACACTGTAGCTGTCTTCAGTCACTCCAGAAGAGGGTGTCAGATTCTGGAGAATATAAATCCCTCTTCTGGTCTGCATATGATGTACATAAACACAGCCTCACATATACTTCTAAAAATTTAAAGATGGGTGGGGTCCCTGAAAGGGCTCAATAATTAACAGCATTGACTCCTCTTCCAGAGAACCTGGGATCAACAACGAGCAACTATATGGTGGCCCGTCTTTAGTTCCAGGGGATCAGACAGACAGACAGACAGACAGAGATAAGGATGGTAGGCCTGCCTGGTCTTTCTTTCTTTCTTATCCTTTTTAAAAAATGTTTATTTATTTATGTATGTATGTATGTATGTATGTATGTATTTATTTATTTATTTATTTATTTATTTATTTATTTATTTATTAGATATAAGTACACTGTAGCTGTCTTCAGACACTCCAGAAGTGGGTGTCAGATCCTGGAGAATCTAAATCCCTCTTATGGTCTACATATGATGTACATAAACACAGCCTCACATATACTTCTAAAAATTTAAAGATGGGTGGGGCTACTGAAAGGGCTCAACAACTAACAGCATTATCTCCTCTTCCAGAGTACCTGGGATCAACTACCAGCAACTATATGGTGGCCCATCTCCACTTCCAGGGGATCTGACAGATAGAGAGACAGACAGACAGACACACAAGGTGGCAGGCCTGCCTGGTCTTTCTTTCTTTCTTATCCTTTTTAAAAATGTTTATTAATTTATGTATGTATTTATTAGATATAAGTACACTGTAGCTGTCTTCAAACACTCCAGAAGATGGTGTCAGATTTTGGAGAATCTATATCCCTCTTATGATCTGCATATGATGTACATAAACACAGCCTTACATATACTTCTAAAAACTTAAAGATGGGTGGGGCCACTGAAAGGGCTCAACAATTAACAGCATTGTCTCCTCTTCCAGAGAACCTGGGATCAACTACCAGCAATTATATGGTGGCCCATCTCCAGTTCCGGGGATCAGACAGACAGACAGACAGACAAGAATGGCAGGCCTGCCTGGTCTCTCTTTATTTATTTTCCTTTTTAAAAAATGTTTATTTGTTTATTTATGAATTTATTAGATATAAGTACACTGTAGCTGTCTTCAGACACTCCAGAAGAGGGTGTCAGATTCTGGAGAATCTAAATCCCTCTTATGATCTGCATATTCGGTACATAAACACAGCCTTACATATACTTCTAAAAATTTAAATATGGGTGGGGCCACTGAAAGGGCTCAACAATTAACAGCATAGTCTCCTCTTCCAGAGAACCTGGGATCAACTACCAGCAACTATATGGTGGCCCATCTCCAGTTCCAGGGGATCAGACAGACAGACAAACAGAGATAAGGATGGGATGCCTGCCTGGTCTTTCTTTCTTTCTAATCGATTTTAAAAAATGTTTATTTATGTATTTATGTATTTATTAGATATAAGTACATTGTATCCGTCTTAGACACTCCAAAAGACTGTGTCAGATTCTGGAGAATTTAATCCCTCTTATGGTCTGAATATGATGTACATAAACACAGCGTCACATTTACTTCTAAAAATTCAAAGATGGGTGGGGCCACTGAAAGGGCTCAACAATTAACAGCATTGTCTCCTCTTACAGCACCTGGGATCAACTACCAGCAACTATATGGTGGCCCATCTCCATTTCTAGGGGATCAGACATACAGACAGACAGAGAGACAGACAGACAGACAAAGATAAGGATGTCAGGCCTGCCTGGTTTTTCTTTCTTTCTTATCCTTTTTAAAAAATGTTCATTTATTTATTTATTTATTTATTCATTCATTTATTTATTTATTTATTTATTTATTTATTTATTTATTAGATATATGAACACTGTAGCTGTCTTCAGACACTCCAGAAGAGGGTGTGAGGTTCTGTATAATCTATATCCCTCTTATGGTCTGCATATGATGTACATAAACACAGCCTCACATATACTTCTAAAAATTTAAAGATGGTTGGGGCCACTGAAAGGGCTCAAAAATTAACAGCATTGTCTCCTCTTCCAGAGAACCTGGGATCAACTACCAGCAACTATATTGTGGCCCATCTCCAGTTCCAGTGGATGTGACAGATAGACAGACAGACAGACAGACACACAAGGTGGCAGGCCTACCTGGTCTTTCTTTCTTTCTTATCCTTTTTAAAAATGTTTATTTATTTATTTATGTATTTATTAGATATAAGTACACTGTAGCTGTCTTCAGACACTCCAGAAGAGGGTGTCAGATTCTGGAGAATCTAAATCCCTCTTATGGTCTGCATATGATGTACATAAACACAGCCTCACATTTACTTCTAAAAATTTAAAGATGGGTGGGGCCACTGAGAGGGCTCAACAATTAACAGCATTGTCTCCTCTTCCAGAGAATCTGGGATCAACTACCAGCAACTATACGGTGACCCATCTCCAGTTCCAGGGGATTAGATAGACAGGCAGACAGACATACAGACAGACAGAGATAAGGATGGCAGGCCTGCCTTGTCTTTATTTCTTTCTTATCCTTTTTAAAAAATGTTTGTTTATTTATTTATTTATTTATTTATTTATTTATTTATTTATTTATGTATTTATTAGATATAAGTACACTGTAGTTGTCTTCAGACACTCCAGAAGAGGGTGTCAGATTCTGGAGAATCTAAATCCCTCTTATGGTCTGCATATGATGTACATAAACACAGCCTCAACTTTACTTCTAAAAATTTAAAGATGGGTGGGGCCACTGAAAATGCTCAACAATTAACAGCATTGTCTCCTCTTCCAGAGAGCCTGGGATCAACTACCAGCAACTATATGGAGGCCCATCTGCAGTTCAAGGGATTCAGACAGATAGACAGACAGACAGACAGAGATAAGGATTGCAGGCCTGCCTGGTCTTTCTTTATTTCTTATCCTTTTGAAAATGTTTATTTATTTATTTATTTATTTATTTATTTATTTATATAGGTATGTATGTATTTATTAGATATAAGTACACTGTAGCTGTCTTCAGACACTCCAGAAGAGGGTGTCAGAATCTGGAGAATATAAATCCCTTTTATTGTCTGCATATTCGGTACATAAACACAGCCTTACATATACTTCTATAAATTTAAAGATGGGTGGGGCCACTGAAAGGGCTCAACAATTAACAGCATTGTCTCCTCTTCCAGAGAAACTGGGATCAACTACCAGCAACTCTATGGAGACCCATCTACAGTTCCAGGGGATCAGACAGACAGACAGACAGATAGAGATAAGGATGGCAGGTCTGCCTGGTCTTTCTTTCTTTCTAATCGATTTTAAAAAATGTTTATTTATTTATTTATTTATTTATTTATTTATGTATTTATTAGATATAAGTACACTGTATCAGTCTTAGACACTCCAAAAGTCGGTGTCATATTCTGGAGAATCTAAATTCCTCTTAAGGTCTGAATATGATGTACATAAACACAGCCTCACATTTACTTCTAAAAATTAAAGATGGGTGGGGCCACTGAAAGGGCTCAACAATTAACAGCATTGTCTCCTCTTCCAGAGGACCTGGGATCAACTACCAGCAACTATATGGTGGCCCATCTCCACTTCCAGGGGATCAGACAGAGAGACAGACAGAAAGACAAAGATAAGGATGGCAGGCCTGCCTGGTTTTTCTTTCTTTCTTATCCTTTATAAAAAAATGTTTATTTATTTATTTATTTATTTATTTATTTATTTATTTATTTATTTATTAGATATAAGTACACTGTAGCTGTCTTCAGACACTCCAGAAGAGGGTGTCAGATTCTGGAGAATCTATATCCCTCTTATGGTCTGCATATGATGTACATAAACACAGCCTCACATATACTTCTAAAAATTTAAAGTTGGGTGGGGCCACTGAAAGGGCTCAACAATTAACAGCATTGTCTCCTCTTCAGGAGAACGTGGTATCAACTACCAGCAACTATATGGTGGCCCATCTCCATTTCTAGGGGATCTGACAGATAGACAGACAGACAGAAGACAGACAAAGTGGGAGGCCTGCATGGTCTTTCTTTCTTTATTATCCTTTTTATAAAATGTTTATTTATTTATTTATTTATTTATTAGATACAAAAATACTGTATCTGTCTTGAGACACTCAAGAAGAGGGTGCCGGATTCTGGAGAATCTAAATCCCTCTTATGGTCTGCATATGATGTACATAAACACAGCCTCACATTTACTTCTAAAAATTTAAAGATGGGTTGGTCCACTGAGATGGCTCAACAATTAAGTGCATTGTCTCCTCTTCCAGAGAATCTGGGATCAACCACCAGCAAGTATATGATGACCCATCTCCAATTCCAGGGGATCAGATAGACAGACAGACAGACATACAGACAGACAGACATAAGGATGGCAGGCCTGCCTGGTCTTTCTTTCTTTCTTATCATTTTTAAAAAATGTTTATTTATTTATTTATGTATTTATTAAATATAAGTACACTGTAGCTGTCTTCAAACAATCCAGAGGAGGGTGTCAGATTCTGGAGAACCTAAATCCCTCTTATGGTCTGCATATGATGTACATAAACACAGCCTCAACTTTACTTCTAAAAATTTAAAGATGGATGGGGCCACTGAAAATGCTCAACAATTAACAGCATCGTCTCCTCTTCCAGAGAGCCTGGGATCAACTACCAGCAACTATATGGTGGCCCATATCCAGTTGCAGGGTATCAAAAAGACAGACAGACAGACAGAGATAAGGATGGAGGCCTGCCTTGGCTGTCCTTTCTTCCTTATTCTTTTTAAAAAATGTTTATTTATTTATTTATGTATTTATTAGATATAAGTACACTGTCGCTGTCTTCAGACACTGTAGAAGAGGGTGTCATATTCTGGAGAATCTAAATCCTGCTTATGGTCTGCATATGATGTACATAAACACAGCCTCATATTTACTTCTAAAAATTTAAAGATGGGTGGGAAACTGAAAGGGCACAACAATTAACAGCATTGTCTCCTCTTCCAGAGAACCTGGGATCAACTACCAGCAACTATATGGTGGCCCATCTCCAGTTCCCGGGGATCAGACAGACAGACAGAGAAACAGACAGACAAGGATAAGGATGGCATGCCTGCCTGGTCTTTCTTTTTTTCTTATCCATTTTAAAAAATGTTTATTTATTTATTTATTTATTTATTTATTTATTTATTTATTTATTTATTTATTTATTAGATATAAGTACACTGTATCTGTCTTCACACACTCCAGAAGAAGGTGTCAGATTCTGGTGAATCTAAGTTCCTCTTATTGTCTGCATATGATGTACATAAAAACAGCCTCACATATACTTCTAAAAATTTAAAGATGGGTCGGGCCACTGAAAGGGCTCAACAATTAACAGCATTGTCTCCTGTTCCAGAGAACCTGGGATCAACTACCAGCAACTATATGGTGGCCCATCTACAGTTCCAGGGGATCAGAAAAACAGACAGACAGACAGACAGAGATAAGGATGGCAGGCCTGCCTGGTCTTTCTTTCTTTCTTATCCTTTTTAAAAAATGTTTATTTATTTATTTATTTATTTATTTATTTATTTATTTATTAGATATAAATACACCTTATCTGTCTTCAGACACTCCAGAATAGGGTGTCAGAATCTGGAGAATATAAATCCCTATAATGGTCTGCATATGATGTTCATAAACACAGCCTCACATATACTTCTAAAAATTTAGAGATGGGTGGGGCCACTGAAAGGGCTCAAAAATTAACAGCATTGACTCCTCTTCCAGAGAACCTGGGATCAACTACCAGCAACTATATGGTGGCCCACCTTTAGTTCCCGGGGATCAGACAGCCAGACAGCCAGACAGAGATAAGGATGGCAGGCCTGCCTTTTCTTTCTTTCTTTCTTTCTTATCCTTTTAAAAAAATGTTTATTTATTTATTTATTTATTTATTTATTTATTAGATATAAATACACCTTAGCTGTCTTCAGACACTCCAGAATAGGGTGTCAGAATCCTGAGAATATAAATCCCTCTTATGGTCTACATATGATGTACATAAACACAGCCTCACATATACTTCTAAAAATTTAAAGATGGGTGGGGCCACTGAATGGGCTCAACAATTACCAGCATTGTCTCCTCTTCCAGAGAACCTGGGATCAACTACCATCAACTATATGGTGGCCCATCTCCAGTTCCAGGGGATCTGACAGATAGACAGACAGACAGACAGACAGACAGACAAGGTGGCAGGCCTGCCTGGTTTTTCTTTCTTTCTTATCCTTTTTAAAAAATGTTTATTAATTTATGTATGTACTTATTAGATATAAGTACACTGTAGCTGACTTCAAACACTCACGAAGAGGGTGTCAGATTCTCGAGAATCTAAATCCCTTTTATAGTCTTCATATGATGTACATAAACACAGCCTCACATATACTTCTAAAAACTTAAAATGTGTGGGGCCACTGAAAGGGCTCAACAATTAACAGCATTGTCTCCTCTTTCAGAGAACCAGGCATCAACTACCAACAATTATATGGTGGCCCATCTCCAGTTCCGGGGATCAGACAGACAGACAGACAGACAAGGATGGCAGGCCTGCCTGGTCTCTCTTTCTTTATTATTATTTTTTAAAAATGTTTATTTGTTTATTTATGAATTTATTAGATATAAGTAAACTGTATCTGTCTTCAGACAATCCAGAAGAGGGTGTCAGATTCTGGAGAATCTAAATCCCTCCTATGGTCTGCATATTCGGTACATAAACACAGCCTTACATATACTTCTAAAAATTTAAATATGGGTGGGGCCACTGAAAGGGCTCAACAATTAACAGCATTGTCTCCTCTTCCAGAGAATCTGGGATCAACTACCAGCAACTATACGGTGACCCATCTCCAGTTCCAGGGGATTAGATAGACAGGCAGACAGACATACAGACAGACAGAGATAAGGATGGCAGGCCTGCCTTGTCTTTATTTCTTTCTTATCCTTTTTAAAAAATGTTTGTTTATTTATTTATTTATTTATTTATTTATTTATTTATTTATTTATTTATGTATTTATTAGATATAAGTACACTGTAGTTGTCTTCAGACACTCCAGAAGAGGGTGTCAGATTCTGGAGAATCTAAATCCCTCTTATGGTCTGCATATGATGTACATAAACACAGCCTCAACTTTACTTCTAAAAATTTAAAGATGGGTGGGGCCACTGAAAATGCTCAACAATTAACAGCATTGTCTCCTCTTCCAGAGAGCCTGGGATCAACTACCAGCAACTATATGGAGGCCCATCTGCAGTTCAAGGGATTCAGACAGATAGACAGACAGACAGACAGAGATAAGGATTGCAGGCCTGCCTGGTCTTTCTTTATTTCTTATCCTTTTGAAAATGTTTATTTATTTATTTATTTATTTATTTATTTATTTATTTATATAGGTATGTATGTATTTATTAGATATAAGTACACTGTAGCTGTCTTCAGACACTCCAGAAGAGGGTGTCAGAATCTGGAGAATATAAATCCCTTTTATTGTCTGCATATTCGGTACATAAACACAGCCTTACATATACTTCTATAAATTTAAAGATGGGTGGGGCCACTGAAAGGGCTCAACAATTAACAGCATTGTCTCCTCTTCCAGAGAAACTGGGATCAACTACCAGCAACTCTATGGAGACCCATCTACAGTTCCAGGGGATCAGACAGACAGACAGACAGATAGAGATAAGGATGGCAGGTCTGCCTGGTCTTTCTTTCTTTCTAATCGATTTTAAAAAATGTTTATTTATTTATTTATTTATTTATTTATTTATGTATTTATTAGATATAAGTACACTGTATCAGTCTTAGACACTCCAAAAGTCGGTGTCATATTCTGGAGAATCTAAATTCCTCTTAAGGTCTGAATATGATGTACATAAACACAGCCTCACATTTACTTCTAAAAATTAAAGATGGGTGGGGCCACTGAAAGGGCTCAACAATTAACAGCATTGTCTCCTCTTCCAGAGGACCTGGGATCAACTACCAGCAACTATATGGTGGCCCATCTCCACTTCCAGGGGATCAGACAGAGAGACAGACAGAAAGACAAAGATAAGGATGGCAGGCCTGCCTGGTTTTTCTTTCTTTCTTATCCTTTATAAAAAAATGTTTATTTATTTATTTATTTATTTATTTATTTATTTATTTATTTATTTATTAGATATAAGTACACTGTAGCTGTCTTCAGACACTCCAGAAGAGGGTGTCAGATTCTGGAGAATCTATATCCCTCTTATGGTCTGCATATGATGTACATAAACACAGCCTCACATATACTTCTAAAAATTTAAAGTTGGGTGGGGCCACTGAAAGGGCTCAACAATTAACAGCATTGTCTCCTCTTCAGGAGAACGTGGTATCAACTACCAGCAACTATATGGTGGCCCATCTCCATTTCTAGGGGATCTGACAGATAGACAGACAGACAGAAGACAGACAAAGTGGGAGGCCTGCATGGTCTTTCTTTCTTTATTATCCTTTTTATAAAATGTTTATTTATTTATTTATTTATTTATTAGATACAAAAATACTGTATCTGTCTTGAGACACTCAAGAAGAGGGTGCCGGATTCTGGAGAATCTAAATCCCTCTTATGGTCTGCATATGATGTACATAAACACAGCCTCACATTTACTTCTAAAAATTTAAAGATGGGTTGGTCCACTGAGATGGCTCAACAATTAAGTGCATTGTCTCCTCTTCCAGAGAATCTGGGATCAACCACCAGCAAGTATATGATGACCCATCTCCAATTCCAGGGGATCAGATAGACAGACAGACAGACATACAGACAGACAGACATAAGGATGGCAGGCCTGCCTGGTCTTTCTTTCTTTCTTATCATTTTTAAAAAATGTTTATTTATTTATTTATGTATTTATTAAATATAAGTACACTGTAGCTGTCTTCAAACAATCCAGAGGAGGGTGTCAGATTCTGGAGAACCTAAATCCCTCTTATGGTCTGCATATGATGTACATAAACACAGCCTCAACTTTACTTCTAAAAATTTAAAGATGGATGGGGCCACTGAAAATGCTCAACAATTAACAGCATCGTCTCCTCTTCCAGAGAGCCTGGGATCAACTACCAGCAACTATATGGTGGCCCATATCCAGTTGCAGGGTATCAAAAAGACAGACAGACAGACAGAGATAAGGATGGAGGCCTGCCTTGGCTGTCCTTTCTTCCTTATTCTTTTTAAAAAATGTTTATTTATTTATTTATGTATTTATTAGATATAAGTACACTGTCGCTGTCTTCAGACACTGTAGAAGAGGGTGTCATATTCTGGAGAATCTAAATCCTGCTTATGGTCTGCATATGATGTACATAAACACAGCCTCATATTTACTTCTAAAAATTTAAAGATGGGTGGGAAACTGAAAGGGCACAACAATTAACAGCATTGTCTCCTCTTCCAGAGAACCTGGGATCAACTACCAGCAACTATATGGTGGCCCATCTCCAGTTCCCGGGGATCAGACAGACAGACAGAGAAACAGACAGACAAGGATAAGGATGGCATGCCTGCCTGGTCTTTCTTTTTTTCTTATCCATTTTAAAAAATGTTTATTTATTTATTTATTTATTTATTTATTTATTTATTTATTTATTTATTTATTAGATATAAGTACACTGTATCTGTCTTCACACACTCCAGAAGAAGGTGTCAGATTCTGGTGAATCTAAGTTCCTCTTATTGTCTGCATATGATGTACATAAAAACAGCCTCACATATACTTCTAAAAATTTAAAGATGGGTCGGGCCACTGAAAGGGCTCAACAATTAACAGCATTGTCTCCTGTTCCAGAGAACCTGGGATCAACTACCAGCAACTATATGGTGGCCCATCTACAGTTCCAGGGGATCAGAAAAACAGACAGACAGACAGACAGAGATAAGGATGGCAGGCCTGCCTGGTCTTTCTTTCTTTCTTATCCTTTTTAAAAAATGTTTATTTATTTATTTATTTATTTATTTATTTATTTATTTATTTATTTATTAGATATAAATACACCTTATCTGTCTTCAGACACTCCAGAATAGGGTGTCAGAATCTGGAGAATATAAATCCCTATAATGGTCTGCATATGATGTTCATAAACACAGCCTCACATATACTTCTAAAAATTTAGAGATGGGTGGGGCCACTGAAAGGGCTCAAAAATTAACAGCATTGACTCCTCTTCCAGAGAACCTGGGATCAACTACCAGCAACTATATGGTGGCCCACCTTTAGTTCCCGGGGATCAGACAGCCAGACAGCCAGACAGAGATAAGGATGGCAGGCCTGCCTTTTCTTTCTTTCTTTCTTTCTTATCCTTTTAAAAAAATGTTTATTTATTTATTTATTTATTTATTTATTTATTTATTAGATATAAATACACCTTAGCTGTCTTCAGACACTCCAGAATAGGGTGTCAGAATCCTGAGAATCTAAATCCCTCTTATGGTCTACATATGATGTACATAAACACAGCCTCACATATACTTCTAAAAATTTAAAGATGGGTGGGGCCACTGAATGGGCTCAACAATTACCAGCATTGTCTCCTCTTCCAGAGAACCTGGGATCAACTACCATCAACTATATGGTGGCCCATCTCCAGTTCCAGGGGATCTGACAGATAGACAGACAGACAGACAGACAGACAGACAAGGTGGCAGGCCTGCCTGGTTTTTCTTTCTTTCTTATCCTTTTTAAAAAATGTTTATTAATTTATGTATGTACTTATTAGATATAAGTACACTGTAGCTGACTTCAAACACTCACGAAGAGGGTGTCAGATTCTCGAGAATCTAAATCCCTTTTATAGTCTTCATATGATGTACATAAACACAGCCTCACATATACTTCTAAAAACTTAAAATGTGTGGGGCCACTGAAAGGGCTCAACAATTAACAGCATTGTCTCCTCTTTCAGAGAACCAGGCATCAACTACCAACAATTATATGGTGGCCCATCTCCAGTTCCGGGGATCAGACAGACAGACAGACAGACAAGGATGGCAGGCCTGCCTGGTCTCTCTTTCTTTATTATTATTTTTTAAAAATGTTTATTTGTTTATTTATGAATTTATTAGATATAAGTAAACTGTATCTGTCTTCAGACAATCCAGAAGAGGGTGTCAGATTCTGGAGAATCTAAATCCCTCCTATGGTCTGCATATTCGGTACATAAACACAGCCTTACATATACTTCTAAAAATTTAAATATGGGTGGGGCCACTGAAAGGGCTCAACAATTAACAGCATAGTCTCCTCTTCCAGAGAACCTGGTATCAACTACCAGCAACTATATGGTGGCCCATCTCCAGTTCCAGGGGATCAGAAAGACAGACAGACAGATAAAGATAAGGATGGCAGGCCTGCCTGGTCTTTCTTTCTAATCGATTTTAAAAAATGTTTATTTATTTATTTATTTATTTATTTATTTATTTATTTATTAGATATAAGTACTCTGTATCCGTCTTAGACACTCCAAAAGTCGGTGTCATATTCTGGAGAATCTAAATTCCTCTTATGGTCTGAATATGATGTACATAAACACAGCCTCACATTTACTTCTAAAAATTAAAGATGGGTGGGGCCACTGAAAGGGCTCAACAATTAACAGCATTGTCTCCTCTTCCAGAGGACCTGGGATCAACTACCAGCAACTATATGGTGGCCCATCTCCACTTCCAGGGGATCAGACAGAGAGACAGACAGAAAGACAAAGATAAGGATGGCAGGTCTGCCTGGTTTTTCTTTCTTTCTTATCCTTTATAAAAAAATGTTTATTTATTTATTTATTTATTTATTAGATATAAGTACACTGTAGCTGTCTTCAGACACTCCAGAAGAGGGTGTCAGATTCTGGAGAATCTATATCCCTCTTATGGTCTGCATATGATGTACATAAACACAGCCTCACATATACTTCTAAAAATTTAAAGTTGGGTGGGGCCACTGAAAGGGCTCAACAATTAACAGCATTGTCTCCTCTTCAGGAGAACCTGGTATCAACTACCAGCAACTATATGGTGGCCCATCTCCATTTCCAGGGGATCTGACAGATAGACAGACAGACAGAAGACAGACAAAGTGGGAGGCCTGCATGGTCTTTCTTTCTTTGTTATCCTTTTTATAAAATGTTTATTTATTTATTTATTTATTAGATACAAAAATACTGTATCTGTCTTGAGACACTCAAGAAGAGGGTACCGGATTCTGGAGAATCTAAATCCCTCTTATGGTCTGCATATGATGTACATAAACACAGCCTCACATTTACTTCTAAAAATTTAAAGATGGGTTGGTCCACTGAGATGGCTCAACAATTAAGTGCATTGTCTCCTCTTCCAGAGAATCTGGGATCAACCACCAGCAAGTATATGATGACCCATCTCCAATTCCAGGGGATCAGATAGACAGACAGACAGACATACAGACAGACAGACATAAGGATGGCAGGCCTGCCTGGTCTTTCTTCTTTCTTATCATTTTTTAAAAATGTTTATTTATTTATTTATGTATTTATTAAATATAAGTACACTGTAGCTGTCTTCAAACAATCCAGAGGAGGGTGTCAGATTCTGGAGAACCTAAATCCCTCTTATGGTCTGCATATGATGTACATAAACACAGCCTCAACTTTACTTCTAAAAATTTAAAGATGGGTGGGGCCACTGAAAATGCTCAACAATTAACAGCATCGTCTCCTCTTCCAGAGAGCCTGGGATCAACTACCAGCAACTATATGGTGGCCCATCTCCAGTTGCAGGGTATCAAAAAGACAGACAGACAGACAGAGATAAGGATGGAGGCCTGCCTTGGCTGTCCTTTCTTCCTTATTCTTTTTAAAAAATGTTTATTTATTTATTTATGTATTTATTAGATATAAGTACACTGTCGCTGTCTTCAGACACTGTAGAAGAGGGTGTCATATTCTGGAGAATCTAAATCCTGCTTATGGTCTGCATATGATGTACATAAACACAGCCTCATATTTACTTCTAAAAATTTAAAGATGGGTGGGAAACTGAAAGGGCACAACAATTAACAGCATTGTCTCCTCTTCCAGAGAACCTGGGATCAACTACCAGCAACTATATGGTGGCCAATCTCCAGTTCCCGGGGATCAGACAGACAGACAGAGAAACAGACAGACAAGGATAAGGATGGCATGCCTGCCTGGTCTTTCTTTTTTTCTTATCCATTTTGAAAAATGTTTATTTATTTATTTATTTATTTATTTATTTATTTATTTATTTATTTATTAGATATAAGTACACTGTATCTGTCTTCACACACTCCAGAAGAAGGTGTCAGATTCTGGTGAATCTAAGTTCCTCTTATTGTCTGCATATGATGTACATAAAAACAGCCTCACATATACTTCTAAAAATTTAAAGATGGGTCGGGCCACTGAAAGGGCTCAACAATTAACAGCATTGTCTCCTGTTCCAGAGAACCTGGGATCAACTACCAGCAACTATATGGTGGCCCATCTACAGTTCCAGGGGATCAGAAAAACAGACAGACAGACAGACAGAGATAAGGATGGCAGGCCTGCCTGGTCTTTCTTTCTTTCTTATCCTTTTTAAAAAAATGTTTATTTATTTATTTATTTATATATTTATTTATTTATTTATTTATTAGATATAAATACACCTTATCTGTCTTCAGACACTCCAGAATAGGGTGTCAGAATCTGGAGAATATAAATCCCTCTAATGGTCTGCATATGATGTTCATAAACACAGCCTCACATATACTTCTAAAAATTTAGAGATGGGTGGGGCCACTGAAAGGGCTCAAAAATTAACAGCATTGACTCCTCTTCCAGAGAACCTGGGATCAACTACCAGCAACTATATGGTGGCCCACCTTTAGTTCCCAGGGATCAGAGAGCCAGACAGCCAGACAGAGATAAGGATGGCAGGCCTGCCTGGTCTTTCTTTCTTTCTTATCCTTTTTAAAAAATGTTTATTTATTTATTTATTTATTATTTATTTATTTATTTATTTATTAGATATAAATACACCTTAGCTGTCTTCAGACACTCCAGAATAGGGTGTCAGAATCTGGAGAATATAAATCCCTCTAATGGTCTGCATATGATGTTCATAAACACAGCCTCACATATACTTCTAAAAATTTAGAGATGGGTGGGGCCACTGAAAGGGCTCAAAAATTAACAGCATTGACTCCTCTTCCAGAGAACCTGGGATCAACTACCAGCAACTATATGGTGGCCCACCTTTAGTTCCTGGGGATCAAACAGCCAGACAGCCAGACAGAGATAAGGATGGCAGGTCTGCCTGTTCTTTCTTTCTTTCTTATCCTTTTTAAAAAATGTTTACTGATTTATGTATTTATTTATTTATTTACTTACATATTTATTAGATATAAGTATACTGTAGCTGTCTTCAGACACTCCAGAAGAGGGTGTCAGATTCCTGAGAATCTAAATCCCTCTTATGGTCTACATATGATGTACATAAACACAGCCTCACATATACTTCTAAAAATTTAAAGATGGGTGGGGCCACTGAATGGGCTCAACAATTACCAGCATTGTCTCCTCTTCCAGAGAACCTGGGATCAACTACCATCAACTATATGGTGGCCCATCTCCAGTTCCAGGGGATCTGACAGATAGACAGACAGACAGACAGACAGACAGACAAGGTGGCAGGCCTGCCTGGTTTTTCTTTCTTTCTTATCCTTTTTAAAAAATGTTTATTAATTTATGTATGTACTTATTAGATATAAGTACACTGTAGCTGACTTCAAACACTCACGAAGAGGGTGTCAGATTCTCGAGAATCTAAATCCCTTTTATAGTCTTCATATGATGTACATAAACACAGCCTCACATATACTTCTAAAAACTTAAAATGTGTGGGGCCACTGAAAGGGCTCAACAATTAACAGCATTGTCTCCTCTTTCAGAGAACCAGGCATCAACTACCAACAATTATATGGTGGCCCATCTCCAGTTTCGGGGATCAGACAGACAGACAGACAGACAAGGATGGCAGGCCTGCCTGTTCTCTCTTTTTTTATTATCATTTTTTAAAAATGTTTATTTGTTTATTTATGAATTTATTAGATATAAGTAAACTGTATCTGTCTTCAGACAATCCAGAAGAGGGTGTCAGATTCTGGAGAATCTAAATCCCTCCTATGGTCTGCATATTCGGTACATAAACACAGCCTTACATATACTTCTAAAAATTTAAATATGGGTGGGGCTACTGAAAGGGCTCAACAATTAACAGCATAGTCTCCTCTTCCAGAGAACCTGGTATCAACTACCAGCAACTATATGGTGGCCCATCTCCAGTTCCAGGGGATCAGACAGACAGACAGACAGATAAAAATAAGGATGGCAGGCCTGCCTGGTCTTTCTTTCTAATCGATTTTAAAAAATGTTTATTTATTTATTTATTTATTTATTTATTTATTTATTTATTTATGTATTTATTAGATATAAGTACTCTGTATCCGTCTTAGACACTCCAAAAGTCGGTGTCATATTCTGGAGAATCTAAATACCTCTTATGGTCTGAATATGATGTACATAAACACAGCCTCACATTTACTTCTAAAAATTTAAAGATGGGTGGGGCCAATGAAAGGGCTCAACAATTAACAGCATTGTCTCCTCTTCCAGAGGACTTGGGATCAACTACCAGCAACTATATGGTGGCCCATCTCCAGTTCCAGGGGATCAGACAGACAGACAGACAGAGATAAGGATGGCAGGCCTGCCTGATTTTTCTTTCTTTCTTATCCTATTTAAAAAAATGTTTATTTATTTATTGATTTATTTATTTATTTATTTATTTATTTATTTATTTATTTATTTATTAGATATAAGTACACTGTAGCTGTCTTCAGACAATCCAGAAGAGGGTGACAGATTGTGGAGAATCTATATCCCTCTTATGGTCTGCATATGATGTACATAAACACAGCCTCACATATACTTCTAAAAATTTAAAGATGGGTTGGGCCACTGAAAGGGCTCAACAATTAACAGCATTGTCTCCTCTTCCAGAGAACCTGGGATCAACTACCAGCACCTATATGTTGGCCCATCTCCAGTTCCAGGGGATCAGACAGACAGACAGACAGACAGAGATAAGGATGGCAGGCCTGCCTGATTTTTCTTTCTTTCTTATCCTTTTTAAAAAATGTTTATTTATTTATTTATTTATTTATTTATTTATTTATTTATTTATTTATTAGATATAAATACACTGTAGCTGTCTTCAGACACTCCAGAAGAGGGTGTCAGATTCTGGACAATCTAAATCCCTCTTAAGGTCTGCATATGATGTACATAAAGACAGCCTCACATACACTTCTAAAAATTTAAGGATGGGTGGGGCCACTGAAAGGGCTCAACAATTAACATCATTGTCTCCTCTTCCAGAGAACCTGGGATCAACTACCAGCAACTATATGGTGGCCCATCTCCAGTTCCTGGGGATCAGATAGACAGACAGACAGACAGACAGAGATATGGATGGAAGGCCTGCCTGGTCTTTCTTTCATTCTTATCCTTTTTAAAAAATGATTATTTATTTATTTATTTATTTATCTATTTATTTATTAGATATAAGTACACTGTAGCTGTCTTCAGACACTCCAGAAGAGGGTGTAGGATTCTGGAGAATCTAAATCCCTCTTATGGTCTGTATATGATGTATATAAACACAGCCTCACATATACTTCTAAAAAATTAAAGATGGGTGGGGTCACTGGAAGGGCTCAACAATTAACAGCATTGTCTCCTCTTCCAGAGAACCTGGGATGAACCACCAGCAACTATATGGTGGCCCATCTCGAGTTCCAGGGGATCAGACAGATGTCAGACAGAGAGAGATAAGAATGGCAGGCCTGCCTGGTTTTTCTATCTTTCTTATCCTTTTAAAAAATGTTTATTTATTTATTTATTTATTTATTTTTTTTATTTATTAGATATAAGTACACTGTAGCTGTCTTCAGACACTCCAGTAGAGGGTGTCAGATTCTGGAGAATCTAAATCCTCTTATAATCTGCATATGATGTACATGAACACAGCCTCACATATACTTCAAAAATTTAAAGAAGGGTGGGGCCACTGAAAAAGCTCAACAATTAACAGCATTGTCTCCTCTTCCAGAGAACCTGGGATCAACTACCAGCAACTATATGGTGTCCCATCTCCAGTTCTCAGGGATCAGACAGACAGACAGACAGACAGAGCTAAGGATGGCAGGCCTGCCTTTTCTTTCTTTCTTTCTTATCCTTTTAAAAATGTTTATTTAATTATTTATTTATGTATTTATTAGATATAAGTACACAGTAGCTGTCTTCAGACACTCCAGAAGAGGGTTTCAGATTCTGGAGAATCTAAATCCCTCTTATGGTCTGCACATGATGTACCTAAACACAGCCTCACATATACTTCTAAAAAATTAAAGATGGGTGGGGTCACTAGAAGGGCTCAACAATTAACAGCATTGTCTCCTCTTCCAGAGAACCTGGGATGAACCACCAGCAACTATATGGTGGCCCATCTACAGTTCCAGGGGATCAGATAGACAGACAGACAGAAAGACAGAGATATGGATGGAAGGCCTGCCTGGTCTTTCTTTCTTTCTTATCCTTTTTAAAAAATGTTTATTTATTTATTTATTTATTTATTTATTTATTTATTTATTTATTTATGTATTTATTAGATATAAATACACTGTAGCTGTCTTCTGACACTCCAGTAGAGGGTGTCAGATTCTGGAGAATCTAAATCATCTTATAATGTGCATAAGATGTACATAAACACAGCCTAAAGTATACTTCTAAAAATTTAAAGAAGTGTGGGGCCAAAGAAAGGGCTCAACAATTAACAGCATTGTCTCCTCTTCCAGAGAACCTTGGATCAACTACCAGCAACTATATGGTGGCCCATCTCCAGTTCCCAGGGATCAGATAGACAGACAGACAGACAGACAGAGATATGGATGGTAGGCCTGCCTGGTCTTTTTTTCTTTCTTATCCTTTTAAAAAATGTTTATTTATGTATTTATTTATTTATCTATTTATTTATTAGACATCAGTACACTTTAGCTGTCTTCAGACACTCCAGAAGAGGGTGTCAGATTCTGGAGAATCTAAATCCCTTTTATGGTCTGCATATGATGTACATAAACACAGCCTCACATACACTTCTAAATATTTAAAAATGGGTGGGACCACTGAAATGTCTCAACAATTAACAGCATTGTCTCCTCTTCCAGAGAACCTGGGATCAACTACCAGCAACTATATGGTGGCCCATATCCAGTATCAGAGGATCAGACAGACAGACAGACAGACAGACAGAGATAAGGATGGCAGGCCTGCCTAGTCTTTCTTTCTTTCTTATCCTTTTTTAAAAATGTTTATTTATTCATTCATTTATTTATTTATTTATTTATTTATTTATTTATTTATTTATTAGATATAAGTACACTGTAGCTGTCTGCAGACACTCCAGAAGAGGGTGTCAGATACTGGAGAATCTAAATCCCTCTTATGGTCTGCATATGATGTACATAAACAGAGACTCACATATACTTCTAAAAATTTAAAGATGGGTGGGGCCACTGAAAGGGCTCAACAATTAACAGCATTGTCTACTCTTCCAGAGAACCTGGGATCAACTACCAGCACCTATATGGTGGCCCATCTCCAGTTCCAGGGGATCAGACAGACAGAGAGACAGACAGACAGAGATAAGGATGGTAGGCCTGCCTGATTTTTCTTTCTTTCTTATCCTTTTTAAAAAATGTTTATTTATTTATTTATTTATTTATTTATTTATTTATTTATTTATTTATATTTATTAGATATAAGTACACTGTAGCTGTCTTCAGACACTCCAGAAGAGGGTGTCAGATTCTGGAGAATCTAAATCCCTCTTATGGTCTGCATATGATGTACATAAACAGAGACTCACATACACCTCTAAAAATTTAAAGATGGGTGGGGCCACTTAATGGGCTCAATAAATAACAGCATTGTCTCCTCTTCCAGAGAACCTGGTATCAACTACCAGCAAGTATATGATGTACCATCTCCAGTTCCAGGTGATCAGATAGACAGAGATAAGGATGGCACTCCTGCCTTGTCTTTCTTTATTTCTTATTCATTTTAAAAAATGTTTATTTATTTATTTATTTATTTATTAGATATAAATACACTGTAGCTCTCTTCAGACACTCCAGAAGAGGGTGTCAGATTCTGGACAATCTAAACCCCTCTTATGATCTGCATATGATGTACATAAACACAGCCTCACATACACTTCTAAAAATTTAAGGATGGGTGGGGCGACTGAAAGGGCTCAACAATTAACAGCATTGTCTCCTCTGCCAGAGAACCTGGGATCAACTACCAGCAACAATATGGTGGCCCATCTCCTGTTCCCGGGGATCAGATAGACAGACAGACAGACAGACAGACAGTGATATGGATGGAAGGCCTGCCTGGTCTTTCTTTCTTTCTTATCCTGTTTAAATAATGTTTATTTATTTATTTATTTATTTATTCATTTATTTATTTATTAGATATAAGTTCACTGTAGCTGTCTTCAGACACTCCAGAAGAGGGTGTCAGATTCTGATGAATCTAAATCCCTCTTCTGGTCTGCATATGATGTACATAAACACGGCCTCATATACACTTCTAAAAATTTAAAGATGGGTAGGGCCACTGAAAGGGCTCAACATTAACAGCATTGTTCTCCTCTTCTAGAGAACCTGGGATCAACTACCAGCAACTATATGGTGGCCCATCTCCAGTTCCCGGGGATCAGATAGACAGACAGACAGACAGACAGAGATATGGATGGCAGGCCTGCCTGGTCTTTCTTTCTAATCCTTTTTTAAAAAATGTTTATTTATTTATTTATTTATTTATTTATTTATTTATTTATTATTTATTTATTTATTAGATATAAGTACACTGTAGCTGTTCAGACACTCCAGTAGAGGGTGTCAGATTCTGGAGAATCTAAATCCCTCTTATGGTCTGCATATGATGTACATAAACACAGCCTCAAGTATACTTCTAAAAATTTAAAGAAGTGTGGGGCCACTGAAAGGGCTCAACAATTAACAGCATTGTCTCCTCTTCCAGAGAACCTTGGATCACTACCAGCAACTCTATGGTGGCCCATCTCCATTTCCCGGGGATCAGATAGACAGACAGACAGACATACAGAGATATGGATGGACGGCCTGCCTGGTCTTTCTTTCTTTCTTATCCTTTTTCAAAAAATGTTTATTTATTTATTTATGTATATATTTATTAGATATAAGTACACTGTAGCTGTCTTCAGACACTCCAGAAGAGGGTGTCAGATTCTGGAGAATCTAAATCCCTCTTATGGTATGCATATGATGTACATAAACAGAGACTCACATACACTTCTAAAAATTTAAAGATGGGTTGGGCCACTTAAAGGGCTCAACAAATAACAGCATTGTCTCCTCTTCCAGAGAACCTGGTGTCAACTACCAGCAAGTATATGATGGACCATCTCCAGTTCCAGGGGATCAGACAGACAGATAGACAGACAGAGATAAGGATGGCTCTCCTGCCTGGTCTTTCTTTATTTCTTATCCATTTTAAAAAATGTTTATTTATTTATTTATTTATTTATCTATTTATTTATTAGATATCAGTACACTGTAGCTGTCTTAGACACTCCAGTAGATGGTGTCAGATTCTGGAGAATCTAAATCCTCTTATAATGTGCATAAGATGTACATAAACACAGCCTAAAGTATACTTCTAAAAATTTAAAGAAGTGTGGGGCCACTGAAAGGGCACAACTATTAACAGCATGGTCTCCTCTTCCAGAGAACCTTGGATCAACTACCAGCAACTATATGGTGGCCCATCTCCAGTTCCCGGGGATCAGATAGACAGACAGACAGACAGAGATATGGATGGTAGGCCTGCCTGGTCTTTCTTTCTTTCTTATCCTTTTAAAAAAATGTTTATTTATTTATTTATTTATTTATCTATTCATTTATTAGATATGAGTACACTGTAGCTGTCTTCAGACACTCCAGAAGATGGTGTCAGATTCTGGAGAATCTAAATCTCTTTTATGATCTGCATATAATGTACATAAACACAGCCTCAGATACTCTCCTAAAAATTTAAAGATGAGTGGGGCCACTGAAAGGGCTCAACAATTAACAGCATTGTCTCCTCTTCCAGAGAACCTGGGTTCAACTACCACCAACTATATGGTGGCCGATCTCCAGTTACAGGAGATCAGACAGACAGACAGACAGACAGAGATAAGGATGGCAGGCCTGCCTGGTCTTTCTTTTTTTCTTATCCTTTTAAAAAATGTTTATTTATTTAATTATTCAGGTATTTATTACATATAAGTATACTGTAGCTGTCTTCAGACACTCCAGAAGAGGGTGTAGGATTCTGGAGAATCTAAATCCCTCTTATGGTCTGCATATGATGTATATAAACACAGCCTCACATATACTTCTAAAAAATTAAAGATGGGTGGGATCACTGGAAGGGCTCAACAATTAACAGCATTGTCTCCTCTCCAGAGAACCTGGGATGAAATACCAGCAACTATATGGTGGCCCATCTCGAGTTCCAGGGTATCAGACAGATGTCAGACAGACAGAGAGACAGACAGAGAAAAGAATGGCAGGCCTGCCTGGTCTTTCTTTCTTTCTTATCCTTTTAAAAAATGTTTAATTATTTATTTATTTATGTATTTATTAGACATCAGTACACTGTAGCTGTCTTTAGACACTCCAGTAGAGGGTGTCAGATTCTGGAGAATCTAAATCCTCTTATAATCTGCATATGATGTACATAAACACAGCCTCAGGTATACTTCTAAAAATTTAAAGAAGTGTTGGGCCACTGAAAGGGCTCAACAATTAACAGCATTGTCTCCTCTTCCAGAGAACCTTGGATCAACTACCAGCAACTATATGGTGGCCCATCTCCAGTTCCCGGGGATCAGATAGACAGACAGACAGACAGACATAGGTATAGATTGAAGGCCTGCCTGGTCTTTCTTTCTTTCTTATCCTTTTTTAAAAAATATTTATTTATTTATTTATTTATTTATTTATTTATTTATTTATCTATTTGTTTACTACATATAAGTAGACTGTAGCTGTCTTCAGACACTCCAGAAGAGGGTGTCAGATTCTGGAGAATCTATATCCCTCTTATGGTCTGCATATGATGTACATAAACACAGCCTCACATATACTTCTAAAAATTTACAGATGGGTGGAGCCACTGAAAGGGCTCAACAATTAACCGCATTGTCTCCTCTTCCAGAGAACCTGGGTTCAACTTCCAGCACCTATATGGTGGCCCATCTCCAGTTCCAGGGTATCAGACAGATAGACAGACAGACAGACAGAGAGACAGAGATAAGGAAGGCAGGCCTCCCTGGTCTTTCTTTCTTTCTTATCTTTTTAAAAAATGTTTATTTATATATTTATTTATTTATTTATTTATTTATTTATTTATTTATTAGATATAAGTACACTGTGTCTGTCTTCAGACACTCCAGAAGATGGTGTCAGATTCTGGAGAATCTAAATCCCTCTTATGGTCTGTATATGATGTACATAAACACAGCCTCACATATACTTCAAAAATTTAAAGATGTATGGGGTCACTGAAAGGGCTCAACAATTAACAGCATTATCTCCTCTTCCAGACAACCTGGGATCAACTACCAGCAACTATATGGTGGCTCATCTCCAGTTCTAAGGTATCAGACAGAAAGACAGACAGACAGACAAGGGTGGCAGGCCTGCCTGGTTTTTTTTCTTTCTCATCCTTTTTAAAAATGTTTATTTATTTATTTATGTATTTATTAAATATAAGTACACTTTAGCGGTCTTCAGACACTCCAGGAGAGGGTGTCAGATTCTGGATAATCTAAATCCCTCTTATGGTGTGCATATGATGTACATAAACACAGACTCACATTTACTTCCAAAAATTTAAAGATGTGTGGGGCCACTGAAAGGGCTCAACCATTAACAGCATTGTCTCCTCTTCCAGAGAACCTGGGATCAACTACCAGCAACTATATTGTGGCCCATCTCCAGTTCCAGTGTATCAGAAAGACAGACAGACAGACAGACAGAGATAAGGATGCCAGGCCTGCCTGGTCTTTCTTTATTTCTTATCCTTTAAAAAAATGTTTATTTATTTATTTATTTATTTATTTATGTATTTATTAGATATAAGTACACTGTAGCTGCCTTCAGACACTCCAGAAGAGGGTTTCAGATTCTGGAGAATCTAAATCCCTCTTATGGTCTGCATATGATGTACATAAACACAGCCTCACATATACTTCTAAAAATTTAAAGATTGGTGGGACCACTGAAAGGGCTCAACAATTACCATCACTGTCTCCACTTCCAGAGAACCTGGTATCAACTATCAGCAACTATATAGTGGCCCAACTCCAGTTCCAGGGGATCAGACAGACTGTCAGACAGACAGACAGAGATAAGGATGGCAGGCTTGCCTGGTCTTTCTTTCTTTCTTATCCTTTTGAAAAAATGTTTGCTTATTTATTTATTTATGTATTTATTAGATATAAGTACACTGTAGCTGTCTTCAGACACTCCAGAAGACGGTGTCAGATTCTGGAGAATCTAAATCCCTCTTTTGGCCTGCATATTATGTACATAAACACAGACTCACGTATACTTCTAAAAATTTAAAGATGTGTGGGGCCACTGAGAAGAATGGGAGGGTAGGGAAGTGGGGGGAGGTATGGGGGACTTTTGGGATAGCATTGGAAATGTAATTGAGGAAAATATGTAATAAAAAAAAACAGTGAAAAACATAACAAAACAATTAACAGCATTGTCTTCTCTTCTAGAGAATCTGGGATCAACTACCAGCAACTATATGGTGGCCCTTCTCCAGTTCCAGGGTATCAGACAGACAGACAGACAGAGATAAGGATGGCAGGCCTGCCTGGTCTTTCTTTCTTTCTTATCCTTTTTAAAAAAATGTTTATTTATATATTTATTTATTTATTTATTTATTTATTTATTTATTTATTAGATATAAGTACACTGTAGCTATCTTTAGACACTCCAGAAGAGGGTGTCAGATTCTGGAGAATCTAAATCCCTCTTACGATCTGCATATGATGTATATAAACACAGCCTCACATTTTCTTCTAAAAATTTAAAGATGGGTGTGGCTTGGAATAAGATGAGTAACCCTGAAAAAGTCAAAAAATGAAAAATCACACTGTAGGATTTGGAATATGGTGAGAAACCCTGAAAAAGTCGAAAAATGAGAAAAGCATGCAGGAGTACCTGGAATATGGTGAGAAACACTGAAAAAGTCTTAAATGAGAATATCACACTCTAGGACTTGGAATATGGTGAGAAACCTGAAAATGTCGAAAAATGAGAAAATCATGCAGTAGGACCCAGAATATGGAGAGAAACCCTGAAAAAAAAGTCAAAAAATAAGAAAATCACGCAGTAGGAACTGGAAGCTGGTGAGAAACCCTGAAAAAGTCGAAAAATGAGAAAATCAATCTGTAGGATCTGGAATATGGTGAGAAACCCTGAAAAAGTCGAAAAATGAGAAAATCACACTGTAGGACTTGGAATATGGTGAGAAACCCTGAAAAAGTCGAAAAATGAGAAAATCACGCAGTAGGACCTGGGATTTGGTGAGAAACACTGAAAAAGTCTTAAAATAGAAAATCACACTGTAGTACTTGGAATATGGTGAAAAATACTGAAAAAGTCTTAAAATGAGAAAATCACACCTTAGGACCTGGAATATGGTGAGAAACCCTGAAAAGGTCAAAAAATGAGAAAAATCACACTGTAGTACATGGAATATGGGTAGAAACTCTGAAAAAGTCGCAAATTATAAAATGACAGTGTAGGGCCTGGAATATGTTGAGAAAACCTGAAATATTCGAAAAATGAGAAAATGACAATGTAGAACCTGGAATACCGTAAGAAACCCTGAAAAAGTTAAAAAATGAGAAAATCACACTCTAGGACTGGAATATGGTGAGAAACCCTGAAACATCGAAAAATGAGAAAATCATGTAGTAGGACCCAGAATATGGTGAGAAATCCTGAAAAAAGTCGAAAAATGAGAAAATCACGCAGTAGGACCTGGAAGCTGGTGAGAAACCCTGAAAAAGTCGAAAAATGAGAAAATCAAACTGTAGGACCTGGAATATGTTGAGAAACCCTGAAAAATACGAAAAAGGCAAAAATCACACTCTAGGACTTGGAATATGATGAGAAACCGTGAAAAAGTCAAAAAATGAAAAAATCACACTGTAGTACCTGGAATATGGTGAGAAACACTAAAAAAGTATTAAAATGAGAAAATCACCCAGTAGGACCTGGAATGTGGTGAGAAACCCTGAAACAGTCGAAATATAAGAAAATCAAACTTGTAGTACATGCAATATGGTGACAAACACTGAAAAAGTCGAAAAATGAGAATATCACACTCTAGGATTTGGAATATGATGAGAAACCCTGAAAAATTCAAAAAATGAGAAAATCACACTGTAGAACTTGGAATATGGTGAGAAACCCTCAAAAAGTCGAAAAATGAGAAAATCATGCACTAGGACCCAGAATATGATGAGAAACACAGAAAAAGTCTTAAAATGAGAAAATCACACTGTAGGACCTGGAATATGGTAAGAAACCCTGAAAATGTCGAAAAATGAGAAAATGACACTGTAGGAGCTGGAATATGGTGAGAAGTCATGAAAAAGTCAAAAAAAAAAAAGAAATACACACTTGTAGGACTTGCAATATGGTGAGAGACCCTGAAAAAGTCTTAAAATGAGAAAATCACACTGTAGGACTTGGGATATGGTGAGAAACCCTGAAAAAGTCGAAAAATTAGAAAATCAAACTGTAGTACCTGGTATATGGTGAGAAACACTAAAAAAGTATTAAAATGAGAAAATCACACAGTAGGACCTGGAATATGGTGAGAAACCCTGAAACAGTTCAAAAATAAGAAAATAAAACTTGTAGTATATGCAATATGGTGAGAAACACTGAAAAAGTCGAAAAATGAGAATATCACACTCTAGGACTTGGAATATGATGAGAAACCCAGAAAAAGTCTAAAAATGAGAAAATCACACTGTAGGACTTGGAATATGGTGAGAAACCCTGAAAAAGTCGAAAAATGAGAAAATCACACTGTAGTACCTAGAATATGGTGAGAAACACTGAAAAAGTCTAAAAATAAGATAAAACTTGTAGTACCTGAAATATGATGAGAAACCCTGAAAAAGTCAAAAAATTAGAAAATCAAATTGTAGGAACTGGAATATGCTGAGAATCCCTGAAAAATTCGAAAAATGCGAAAATCACACTATAGGACTTGGAATACGATGAGAAACCCTGAAAAAGTCAAAAAATGAGAAAATCACACTGTAGTACCTGGAATATGGTGAGAAACACTGAAAAAGTCTAAAAATAAGATAAAACTTGTAGTACCTGAAATATGGTGAGGAACCCTAAAAAAGTCGAAAAATGAGAAAATCACACTGTAGGACTTCTAATATGATGAGAAACCGTGAAAAAGTAAAAAAATGAGAAAAATACACTGTAGGAGCTGGAATATGGAGAGAAAACCTGAAAAGGTTAAAAAATTAGAATATCAGAATTGTAGGACCTCCAATATGGTGAGAAACCCTGAAAAAGTCGAAAAATGAGAAAACCACACTGTAGGACCTGGAATATGGTGAGAAACACTGAAAAATTCAAAAAATGAGAAAATCACACAGTAGGACCTAAATATGGTGAGAAACCGTGAAACAGTCGAAATATAAGAAAATCAAACTTGAAGTACCTGCAATATGGTGAGAAACCCTGAAAAAGTCGAAAAATGAAAAAATCACACTGTAGGATTTGGAATATGATGAGAAACCATGAAAAAGTCAAAAATGAGAAAAATATACTGTAGGAGTTGGAATGTGGTGAGAAAAACTGAAAAAGTCGAAGAATAAGAAAATCACACAAGTAGGACTTCCAATATGGTGAGAAACCCTGAAAAAGTCGAAAAATGAGAAAATTACAGAGTAGGATATGGAATATGGTAAGAAACCCTTTAAAAGTCGGAAAAAGAGAAAATCACACTGTAGGATTTGGAATATGATGACAAAACCTGAAAAAGTCAAAAAATGAGAAAATCACACTGTAGTACCTGGAATATTGTGAGAAAACACTGAAAAAGTCTAAAAATGAGAAAATCACACAGTAGGACTTGGAATATGGTGAGAAACCCTGAAACAGTCGAAAAATAAGAAAATCAAACTTGTAGTACCTGCAATATGGTGAGAAAACCTGAAAAAGTCGACAAATGAGAAAATCATACTATAGGACCTGCAATAGGGTGAGAAATTCTGAAAAAGTCAAAAAATGAGAAAATCACACTGTAGGACTTGGAATATGATGTGAAAACCTGAAAAAATCTAAAAATGAGAAAATCACACTGTAGGAGCTGGAATATGGTGAGAAACCCTGAAAAGTAAAAAAAAGAGAAAAATCACACTGTAGGACCTGGAATATGGTGAGAAAACATGAAAAATTCAAAAAGGAGAAAATCACACTCTAGGACTTGGAATATGATGAGAAAACCTGAAAAAGTCCAAAAATGAGAAAATCACACTGTAGGACTTCGAATATGGTGAGAAACTCTGAAAAAGTCAAAAAATGAGAAAATCACCCTGTAGGACTTGGAATATGGTGAGATACCCTGAAAAAGTCAAAAAATGAGAAAAATCACACTGTAGTACATGGAATATGGTGAGAAACTCTGAAAAAGTCGCAAATTGGAAAATGGCAGTGTAGGACCTGGAATATGTTGAGAAAACCTGAAATATTCAAAAAATGACAAAATGACATGTAGAACCTGGAATAAGTAAGAAACCCCGAAAATTTTAAAAAAAGAGAAAATCGCACTGTAGGACCTGGAATATGGTGAGAAACAGTGAAAAAGTCAAAAAATGAGAATATCACACTCTAGGACTTGGAATATGGTGAGAAACCCTGAAAAAGTCAAAACATGAGAAATTCATGCAGTAGGACCCAGAATATGGTGAGAAACCCTGAAAGAAGTCGGAAAATGAGAAAATCAGGCAGTAGGACTTGGAAGCTAGTGAGAAACCCTGAAAAAGACGAAAAGTGAGAATAACAAACTGTAGGACCTGGAATATGTTGAGAAACCCTGAAAAATTCGAAAAAAGCAAAAATCACACTCTAGGACTTGGAATGTGATGAGAAATCCTGAAAAAGTAAAAAAATGAGAAAATCACACTGTAGTACCTGGAATATGGTAAAAAAGTATTAAAATGAGAAAATCACACAGTAGGACCTGGAATATGGTGAGAAACTCTGAATAAGTCGAAAACATGAGAAAAATCACGCAGTAGCCTGGAATATGGTGAGAAACCCTGAAAAAGTCGAAAAATGAGAAAATCACGCAGTAGTACTTGGAATATGGTGAGAAACACTGAAAAAGTCTTAAAATGAGAAAATCACACTGTAGGACCTGGAATATGGTGAGAAACTCTGAAAATGTCGAAAAATAAGAAATTCACACTTGTAGGACCTGCAATATGGTGAGAAACCCTGAAAAAGTCAAAAAATGAGAAAATCACACTGTAGGACTTGGAATAAAATGAGAAACCGTGAAAAAGACAAAAAATGACAAAAGTACACGGTAGGAGATGGAATATGGAGAGAAACCGTTAAAAAGTAGAAAAATAAGATATACACACTTGTAGGACATGCAATATGGTGAGAGACCCTGAAAAAGTCTTAAATGAGAAAATCTCACTGTAGTACCTGGAATATGGTGAGAAACCCTGAAAAAGTCCAAAAATAAGAAATTCACACGTGTAGGACCTG
>NW_028227665.1:0-95633 GCF_978045245.1 Mus caroli
AAAGACAAAAAATGACAAAAAACACACTGTAGGAGCTGGAATATGGTGAGAAACCCTAAAAAAGTTAAAAATAAGAAATTCACACTTGTAGGACTTGCAATATGGTGAGAAACCCTGAAAAAGTCGAAAAATGAGAAAATCACACTGTAGGACTTGGAATAAGATGAGACACCATGAAAAAGTCAAAAAATGAGAAAATTTCACTGTAGGACTTGGAATAAGATGAGAAACCCTGAAAAAGTTGAAAAATGAGAAAATCACAATGTAGAAGATGGAATATGGTGAGCAATCCTGAAAAAGTCAAAAAATGAGAAAATCACACTGTAGGACCTGGAATATGGTGAGAAACTCTGAAAAAGTCGAAAAAAGAGAAAATCACACTCTAGGACTTGGAATATGATGAGAAACCCTGAAAAAGTCAAAAAAATGAGAAAATCACACTGTAGTACCTGGAATATGGTGAGCAACCCTGAAAAAGTCTAAAAATGACAAAAACACACTGTAGGAGCTGGAATATGGTGAGAAACCCTAAAAAAGTCCAAAAATAAGAAATTCACACTTGTAGGACTTGCAATATGGTGAGAAACCCTGAAAAAGTCGAAAAATGAGAAAATCACGCAGTAGTACCTGGAATATGGTGAGAAACACTGAAAAAGTCTTAAAATGAGAAAATCACACTGTAGGACCTGGAATATGGTGAGAAACTCTGAAAATGTCGAAAAATAAGAAATTCACACTTGTAGGACCTGCAATATGGTGAGAAACCCTGAAAAAGTCAAAAAATGAGAAAATCACACTGTAGGACTTGGAATAAAATGAGAAACCGTGAAAAAGACAAAAAATGACAAAAGTACACGGTAGGAGATGGAATATGGAAAGAAACCGTTAAAAAGTAGAAAAATAAGATATACACACTTGTAGGACATGCAATATGGTGAGAGACCCTGAAAAAGTCTTAAAATGAGATAATCACACTTTAGTACCTGGAATATGGTGGAGAAACCCTGAAAAAGTCCAAAAATAAGAAATTCACACGTGTAGGACCTGCAATATGGTGAGAAACCCTGAAAAAGTCGAAAAATGAGAAAATCACACTGTAGGACTTGGAATAAGATGAGACACCCTGAAAAAGTCAAAAAATGAGAAAATTTCACTGTAGGACTTGGAATAGGATGAGAAAAGCTGAAAAAGTTGAAAAATGAGAAAATCACAATGTAGAAGATGGAATGTGGTGAGAAAACCTGAAAAAGTCGAAGAATAAGATAATCACACAAGTAAGACCTCCTATATGGTGAGAAACCCTGAAAAAGTCGAAAAATGAGAAAATTACAGACTAGGACATGGAATATGGTAAGAAACCCTTTAAAAGTCGGAAAAAAAGAAAATCACACTGTAGGATTTGGAATATGATGGGAAAACCTGAAAAAGTCAAAAAATGAGAAAATCACACTGTGGAACCTGGAATATGGTGAGAAACTCTGAAAAAGGCGAAAAATTGGATAAATCACACTCTAGGACTTGGAATATGATGAGAAACCCTGAAAAAGTAAAAAATGAGAAAATCAGACTGTAGTAGCTGGAATATGGTGAGAAACATTGAAAAAGTCTCAAAATGAGAAAATCACACAGTTGGACCTGCAATATGGTGAGAAACACTGAAACAGTCGAAAAATAAGAAAATCAAACTTGTAGTACCTGCAATATGGTGAGAAACCCTAAAAAATTCCAAAAATGAGAAAATCACACTGTAGGATTTAGAATATGATGAGAACCGTGAAAAAATTCAAAAAATGAGAAAAATACACTGTAGAAGCTGGAATATGGTGAGTAAACCCTGAAAAAGTCGAAAAATGAGAAAATCACACTTGTAGAAACTCCAATATGGTGAGAAACCCTGAAAAAGTCGAAAAATGAGAAAATCACACTGTAAGACCTGGACTATGTTGAGAAACCCTGAAAAAGTCTTAAAATGAGAAAATCACACTGTAGGACTTGGAATAAGATGAGAAACCTAAAAAAGTCGAAAAATGAGAAAAATACACTGAAGGAGTTGGAATATGTTGAGAAACCCTGAAAAAGTCTTAAAATGAGAAAATCCCACGGTAGGACCTGGAATATGGTGAGAAACTCTGAAAAAGTCGAAAAAAGAGAAAATCACACTCTAGGACTTGGAATATGATGAGAAACCCTGAAAAAGTCAAAAAATGAGAAAATCACACTGTAGTACCTGGAATATGGTGAGAAACCCTGAAAAAGTTTAAAAATGAGAAAATCAAACAGTAGGACCTGGAATATGGTGAGAAACCCTGAAAGATCAAAAAATAAGAAAATCAAACTTGTAGTACCTGCAATATGGTGAGAAAACCTGAAAAAGTCAAAAAATGAGAAAATCACAATATAGGACTTGGAATAAATGAGAAACCGTGAAAAAGACAAAAAATGACAAAAACACACTGTAGGAGCTGGAATATGGTGAGAAACCCTAAAAAAGTCCAAAAATAAGAAATTCACACTTGTAGGACTTGCAATATGGTGAGAAACCCTGAAAAAGTCGAAAAATGAGAAAAGCACACTGTAGGACTTGGAATAAGATGAGACACCATGAAAAAGTCAAAAAATGAGAAAATTTCACTGTAGCACTTGGAATAAGATGAGAAACCCTGAAAAAGTTGAAAAATGAGAAAATCACAATGTAGAAGATGGAATATGGTGAGCAATCCTGAAAAAGTCAAAAAATGAGAAAATCACACTGTAGGACCTGGAATATGGTGAGAAACTCTGAAAAAGTCGAAAAAAGAGAAAATCACACTCTAGGACATGGAATATGATGAGAAACCCTGAAAAAGTCAAAAAAAAATGAGAAAATCACACTGTAGTACCTGGAATATGGTGAGCAACCCTGAAAAAGTCTAAAAATGACAAAAACACACTGTAGGAGCTGGAATATGGTGAGAAACCCTAAAAAAGTCCAAAAATAAGAAATTCACACTTGTAGGACTTGCAATATTGTGAGAAACCCTGAAAAAGTCGAAAAATGAGAAAATCACGCAGTAGTACCTGGAATATGGTGAGAAATACTGAAAAAGTCTTAAAATGAGAAAATCACACTGTAGGACCTGGAATATGGTGAGAAACTCTGAAAATGTCGAAAATAAGAAATTCACACTTGTAGGACCTGCAATATGGTGAGAAACCCTGAAAAACTCAAAAAATGAGAAAATCACACTGTAGGACTTGGAATAAAATGAGAAACCGTGAAAAAGACAAAAAATGACAAAAGTACACGGTAGGAGATGGAATATGGAGAGAAACCGTTAAAAAGTAGAAAAATAAGATATACACACTTGTAGGACATGCAATATGGTGAGAGACCCTGAAAAACTCTTAAAATGAGAAAATCACACTGTAGTACCTGGAATATGGTGAGAAACCCTGAAAAAGTCCAAAAATAAGAAATTCACACGTGTAGGACCTGCAATATGGTGAGAAACCCTGAAAAAGTCGAAAAATGAGAAAATCACACTGCAGGACTTGGAATAAGATGAGAAACCCTGAAAAAGTTAAAAAATGAGAAAATCACAATGTAGGACTTGGAATAAGATGAGACACCCTGAAAAAGTCAAAAAATGAGAAAATTTCACTGTAGGACTTGGAATAAGATGAGAAACCCTGAAAAAGTTGAAAAATGAGAAAATCACAATGTAGAAGATGGAATATGGTGAGCAATCCTGAAAAAGTCAAAAAATGAGAAAATCACACTGTGGAACCTGGAATATGGTGAGAAACTCTGAAAAAGGCGAAAAATTGGAAAAATCACACTCGAGGACTTGGAATATGATGAGAAACCCTGAAAAAGTCAAAAATGAGAAAATCAGACTGTAGTAGCTGGAATATGGTGAGAAACATTGAAAAAGTCTCAAAATGAGAAAATCACACAGTTGGACCTGCAATATGGTGAGAAACACTGAAACAGTCGAAAAATAAGAAAATCAAACTTGTAGTACCTGCAATATGGTTAGAAACCCTAAAAAATTCCAAAAATGAGAAAATCAAACTGTAGGATTTAGAATATGATGAGAAACCGTGAAAAAGTCAAAAAATGATTAAAATACACTGTAGAAGCTGGAATATGGTGAGTAAACCCTGAAAAAGTCGAAAAATAAGAAAATCACACTTGTAGAACCTCCAATATGGTGAGAAACCCTGAAAAAGTCGAAAAATGAGAAAATCACACTGTAGGACCTGGAATATGTTGAGAAACCCTGAAAAAGTCTTAAAATGAGAAAATCACACTGTAGGACTTGGAATAAGATGAGAAACCCTAAAAAAGTCGAAAAATGAGAAAAATTCACTGAAGGAGTTGGAATATGTTGAGAAACCCTGAAAAAGTCTTAAAATGAGAAAATCACACGGTAGGACCTGGAATATGGTGAGAAACTCTGAAAAAGTCGAAAAAAGAGAAAATCACACTCTAGGACTTGGAATATGATGAGAAACCCTGAAAAAGTCAAAAATGAGAAAATCACACTGTAGTACCTGGAATAAGGTGAGAAACCCTGAAAAAGTCTAAAAATGAGAAAATCAAACAGTAGGACCTGGAATATGGTGATAAACCCTGAAAGATCGAAAAATAAGAAAATCAAACTTGAAGTACCTGCAATATGGTGAGAAACCCTGAAAAAGTCAAAAAATGAGAAAATCACAATATAGGACTTGGAATAAGATGAGAAACCGTGAAAAATACAAAAAATGACAAAAAAACACTGTAGGAGCTGGAATATGGTGAGAAACCCTGAAAAAGTCCAAAAATAAGAAATTCACACTTGTAGGACCTGCAATAATGTGAGAAACCCTGAAAAAGTCGAAAAATGAGAAAATCACACTGTAGGACTTGGAATAAGATGAGAAACCGTGAAAAAGAAAAAAAAATGATAAAAACACACTGTAGGAGCTGGAATATTGTGAGAAACCCTGAAAAAGTTCAAAAATAAGAAATACACACTTATAGGATATGCAATATGGTGAGAGACCCTGAAAAAGTCTTAATATTAGAAAATCACACTGTAGGACTTGGGATATGGTGAGAAACCCTGAAAAACATGAAAAATTAGAAAATCAAACTGTAGGACCCGGAATATGCTGAGAATCCCTGAAAAATTCGAAAAATGCAAAAATCATAGTATAGGACTTGGAATATGATGAGAAACCCTGAAAAAGTCCAAAAATAAGAAATTCACCTGCAATATAGTGAGAAACCCTGAAACAGTCGAAAAATGAGAAAATCACACTGTAGAAGATCGAGTATGGTGAGCAACCCTGAAAAATTCAAAAATTAGAAAAATCACACTGTAGAACCTGGAATATGTTGAGAAACTCTGAAAAAGTCAAAAAATTAGAAAAATCAGACTGTAGGGCTTGGAATATGATGAGAAACCCTGAAAAAGACGAAAAATGAGAAAAATCACACAATAGGATCTGCAGTATGGTGAGAAACACTGAAACAGTTGAAAAATAAGAAAATCAAACTTGTAGTACCTGCAATATGGTGAGAAACCCTGAAAAATTCCAAAAATGAGAAAATCACACTGTAGGATTTGGAATATGATGAGAAACCGTGAAAAAGTCAAAAAATGAGAATAATACACTGTAGGAGCTGGAATATGATGAGAAACCCTGAAAGAGTCGAAAAATAAGAAAACCACACTTGTAGGACCTCCAATATGGTGAAAAACCCTGAAAAAGTCGAAAAATGAGAAAATCACAGTGTAGGACCTGAAATATGGTGAGAAACCCTGAAAAAGTCGAAAAATGAGAAAATCACGCAGTAGGTCCTGAAATTTGGTCAGAAACACTGAAAAAGTGTAAAATAAGAAAATCACACTGTAGTACCTGGAATATGGTGAGAAACCCTGAAAAAGTCTTAAAATGAGAAAATCACACTTTAGGACATGGAATATGGTGAGAAACCTTGAAAAAGTCAAAAATGAGAAAAATCAAACTGTAGTAAAAGGAATATGGTGATAAAATCTGAAAAAGTTGAAAAATTAGAAAAATCACACTCTAGGACTTGGAATAAGATGAGAAACCCTGAAAAAGTCAAAAAATGAGAAAATCACACTGTAGGACTTGGAATATGATGAGAAACCCTGAAAAAGTCAAAAAATGAGAAAATCACACTGTAGGACTTGGAATAAAATAAGAAACCGTGAAAAAGACAAAAAATGACAAAAGTACACGGTAGGAGATGGAATATGGAGAGAAACCGTTAAAAAGTAGAAAAATAAGATATACACACTTGTAGGACATGCAATATTGTGAGAGAACATGAAAAAGTCTTAAAATGAGAAAATCACACTGTAGTACCTGGAATATGGTGAGAAACCCTGAAAAAGTCCAAAAATAAGAAATTCACACGTGTAGGACCTGCAATATGGTGAGAAACCCCTGAAAAATTCCAAAAATGAGAAATTCACACTGTAGGATTTAGAATATGATGAGAAACCGTGAAAAAGTCAAAAAATGAGAAAAATACACTGTAGAAGCTGGAATATGGTGAGTAAACCCTGAAAAAGTCGAAAAATAAGAAAATCACACTTGTAGAACCTCCAATATGATGAGAAACCCTGAAAAAGTTGAAAAATAAGAAAATCACACTTGTAGAACCTCCAATATGGTGAGAAACCCTGAAAAAGTCTAAAAATGAGAAAATCACACTGTAGGACCTGGAATATGGTGAGAAACCCTGAAAGATCGAAAAATAAGAAAATCAAACTTGTAGTACTTGCAATATGGTGAGAAACCCTGCAAAAGGCAAAAAATGAGAAAATCACAATATAGGACTTGGAATAAGATGAGAAACCGTGAAAAAGACAAAAAATGACAAAAACACACTGTAGGAGCTGGAATATGGTGAGAAACCCTAAAAAAGTCCAAAAATAAGAAATTCACACTTGTAGGACTTGCAATATGGTGAGAAACCCTGAAAAAGTCGAAAAATGAGAAAATCACGCAGTAGTACCTGGAATATTGTGAGAAACACTGAAAAATTCATACTTGTAGGACCTGCAATATGGTGAGGGCTCAACAATTAACATTGTCTCCTCTTCCAGAGAACCTGGGATCAACTATCAGCCACTATATGGTGGCCCATCTCCAGTTCCCCCGGATCAGACAGACAGACAGACAGAGTTAAGGAACGCAGGCCTGCCTGGACTTTCTTTTTTTCTTATCATTTTTAAAAAATGATTATTTATTTATTTATTTATTTATTTATTTATTTATTTATTTATTAGATATAAGTACATGGTAGCAGTCTTCAGACACTCCAGAAGACGGTGTCAGATTCTGGACAATCTAAATCCCTCTTATGGTCTGCATACAGGTACATAAACACAGCCTCACATATACTTTTAAAAATTTAAGATGGGTGGGGCCACTTTACTGCTCAAAAATTAACAGCATTGTCTCCTCTTCCAGAGAACCTGGGTTCAACTACCAGCAACTATATGGTGGCCCATCTCCAGTTCCAGGGGATCAGACAGACAGACAGACATACAGACAGATAGAGATAAGGATGGCAGGCCTGCCTGGTCTTTCTTTCTTTCTTATCCTTTTTAAGAAATGTTTATTTATTTATTAATGTATATTAGATATAAGTACACTGTAGCTGTCTTCAGACACTGAGGAAGAGGGTGTCAGATTCTGGAGAATCTAAATCCCTCTTATGGACTGCAAATGATGTACATAAGCACAGACTCACAATTACTTCCAAAAATTTAAAGATGTGTGGGGCCACTGAAAGGGCTCAACAATTAACAGCATTGTCTCCTCTTCCAGAGAACCTGGGATCAACTACCAGCAACTATATAATGGCCCATCTCCAGTTCCAGGGGATCAGACAGACAGACAGACAGACAGACTAGAATGGCAGGCCTGTCTGGTTTTTCATTCTTTCTTATCCTTTTTAAAACATCTTTCTTTCTTTCTTTCTTTCTTTCTTTCTTTCTTTCTTTCTTTCTTTCTTTCTTTCTTTCTTTCTTTCTTTATTAGATATAAGTACACTGTAGATGTCTTCAGACACTCCAGAAGAGGGTATCAGTTTCTGGAGAATCTAAATCCCTCTTATGGTCTGCATACAATGTACATAAACACAGCCTCACATATACTTCTAAAAATTTAAAGATGGGTGGGGCCACTGAAAGGGCTCAACAATTAACAGCATTGTCTCCTCTTCCAGAGAACCTGGGATCAACTACCAGCAACTATATGGTGGCCCATCTCTAGTTCCAGGGGATCAGACAGACAGACTGACAGACAGAGATAAGGATGGCAGGCCTACCTGGTCTTTCTTTCCTTCTTATCCTTTTAAAAAAATGTTTATTTATTTATTTATGTATGTATTTATTAGATATAAGTACACAGTAGCTGTCTTCAGACACTCCAGAAGAGGGTGTCAGATTACGGAGAATCTAAATCCCTCTTATGGTCTGCATATGATGTATATAAACACAGCCTCACATATACTTCTAAAAATTTAAAGATGGGTGGGGCCACTTAAAGGGCTCAACAAATACCAGCATTGTCTCCTCTTCCAGAGAACCTGGGATCAACTACCAGCAAAAATATGGTGGCGCATCTCCAGTTTCAGGGGATCAGATAGACAGATAGACAAACAGACAAGGAAGGCAGGCCTGCTTGGTTTTTATTTCTTTCTTATCCTTTTTAAAACATGTTTATTTATTTATTTATGTATTTATTAGATATAAGTACACTCTAGCTGTCTTCAGACACTCCAGAAGAGGGTGTCAGATTCTGAAAAATCTAAATCCCTCTTATGGTCTGCATATGATGTACATAAACACAGCCTCACAAATTCTTCTAAAAATTTAAAGATGGGTGGGGCCACTGAAAGGGCTCAAAAATTAACAGCATTGTCTCCTCTTGCAGAGAAACTGGGATCAACTACCAGCAACTATATGGTGGCCCATCTCCAGTTCCAGGGTATCAGACAGACAGACAGATAGACAGAGATAAGGATGGCAGGCCTGCCTGGTCTTTCTTTCTTTCTTTCTTATCCTTTTTTAAAAATGTTTATTTATTTATTTATTTATTTATTTATTTATTTATTTATTTATTTATTAGATATAAGTACACTGTAGTTGTCTTCAGTCACTCCAGAAGAGGGTGTCAGATTCTGGAGAATATAAATCCCTCTTATGGTCTGCATATGATGTACATAAACACAGAGTCACATATAGTTCTAAAAATTTAAAGATGGGTGGGGACCCAGAAAGGGCTCAATAATTAACAGCATTGACTCCTCTTCCAGAGAACCTGGGATCAACAATGAGCAACTATATGGTGGCCCATCTTTCGTTCCAGTGGATCAGACAGACAGACAGACAGACAGAGATAAGGATGGCAGGCCTGCCTGGTCTTTCTTTTTTTCTTATCCTTTTTAAAAAATGTTTATTTATTTATGTATGTATATATTTATTTATTTATTTATTTATGTATTTATTAGATATAAGTACAATGTAGCTGTCTTCAGACACTCCAGAAGAGGGTGTCAGAATCTGGAGAATCTAAATCCCTCGTATGGTCTGCATATGATGTACATAAACACAGCCTCACATATACTTCTAAAAATTCAAAGATGGGTGGGGCTACTGAAAGGGCTCAACAACTAACAGCATTGTCTCCTCTTCCAGAGTACCTGGGATCAACTACCAGCAACTATATGGTGGCCCATCTCCAGTTCCAGGGGATCTGACAGATAGAGAGACAGACAGACAGACAGACAGACAGACAGACAAGGTGGCAGGCCTGCCTGGTCTTTCTTTCTTTCTTATCCTTTTTAAAAATGTTTATTAATTTATGTATGTATTTATTAGATAAAAGTACACGGTAGCTGTCTTCAAACACTCCCGAAGAGGGTTTCAGATTCTGGAGAATCTATATCCCTCTTATGATCTGCATATGATGTACATAAACACAGCCTCACATATACCTCTAAAAACTTAAAGATGTGTGGGGCCACTGAAAGGGCTCAACAATTAACAGCATTGTCTCCTCTTCCAGAGAACCTGGGATCAACTACCAGCAACTATATAATGGCCCATCTCCAGTTCCGGGGATCAGACAGACAGACAGACAGACAAGGATGGCAGGCCTGCCTGGTCTCTCTTTCTTTATTATCTTTTTTAAAAAATGTTTATTTGTTTATTTATGAATTTATTAGATATAATTACACTGTAGCTGTCTTCAGACACTCCAGTAGAGGGTGTCAGATTCTGGAGAATCTAAATCCTTGTTATGGTCTGCATATGATATACATAAACAGAGACTCACATATACTTCTAAAAATTTAAAGATGGGTGGGACCACTGAAAGGGCTCAACAATTAACAGCATTATCTCCTCTCCAGAGAACCTGGGATCAACTACCATCAACTATATGGTGGCCCATCTCCAGTTCCAGGGGATCAGACAGACAGACAGAGAAACAGACAAGGATAAGGATGGCATGCCTCCCTGGTCTTTCTTTCTTTCTTATCCTTTTTAAAAAAATGTTTATTTAATTATTTATTTATTTATTTATTTATGTATTTATTAGATATAAGTACACTGTAGCTATCTTCAGACACTCCAGAAGAGGGTGTCATATTCTGGAGAATCTAAATCCCTCTTATTGTCTGCATATGATGTACATAAACACAGCCTCACATACACCTCTAAAAATTTAAAGATGAGTGGGGCCACTGAAAGGGCTCAACAATTAACAGCATTGTCTCCTCTTCCAGAGAACCTGGGATCAACTACCAGCAACTATATGGTGGCCCATCTCCAGTTCCAGGAGATCAGAAAGACAGACAGACAGACAGAGAAAAGGATGGCAGGCCCTGCCTGGTCTTTCTTTTTTTCTTATCATTTTTTTAAAAATATTTATTTATTTATTTATTTATTTATTTATTTATTTATTAGACATAAGTACACTGTAGCTGTCTTCAGACACTCCAGAAGAGGGTGTCAGATTCTGGAGAATCTAAATCCCTCTTATAGTCTGCCTATGTTGTACATAAACACAGCCTCACATACACTTCTAAAAATTTAAAGATGAGTGGGGCCACTGAAAGGGCTCAACAATTAACAGCATTGTCTCCTCTTTCAGAGAACCTGGGATCAACTACCAGCAACTATATTGTGGCCCATCTCCAGTTCCAGGAGATCAGACAGACAGACAGACAGAGATAAGGATGGCAGGCCTACCTGGTCTTTCATTTTTTCTTATCCTTTTAAAAAATGTTTATTTATTTATTTATTTATTCATTTATTTATTAGATATAAGTACCCTGTAGCTGCCTTCAGATACTCCAGAAGAGGGTGTCAGATTCTGGAGAATATAAATCCCTCTTATGGTCTGCATATGATGTACATAAACAAAGCCTCACATATACTTCTAAAAATTTAAAGATGGGTGGGGCCACTGAAGGGCTCAACAATTAACAGCATTGTCTCCTCTTACAGAGAACCTGGGATCAACTACCAGCAAAAATATGGTGGCCCATCTCCAGTTTCAGGGGATCAGACAGACAGACAGACAAACAGACAAGGATGGCAGGCCTGCCTGGTTGTTCTTTCTTTCTTATCCTTTTTGAAAAAATGTTTATTTATTTATTTATGTATTTATTAGATATAAGTACACTGTAGAGGTCTTCAGACACTCCAGAAGAGGTTGTCAGATTCTGGAGAATCTAAATCCCTCTTATGGTCTGCATATGATGTACATAAACACAGACTCACATTTACTTCCAAAAATTTAAAGATGGGTTGGGCCACTGAAAGGGCTCAACAATTAACAGCATTGTCTCCTCTTCCAGAGAACCTGAGATCAACTACCAGCAACTATATGGTGGCCCATTTCCAGGTCCAGGGAATCAGAAAGACAGATAGACAGACAGACAGAGATAAGGATGGCAGGCCTGCCTGGTATTTCTTTTTTTCATATCAATTTTTAAAAAAGTTTATTTATTCATTTATTTATTTATTTATTTATTTATTTATTTATTTATTAAAATAAGTACACTGTAGCTGTCTTCAGACACTCCAGAAGAGGGTGTCAGATTCTGGAGAATCTAAATCCCTCTTATAGTCTGCCTATGATGTACATAAACACAGCCTCACATACACTTCTAAAAATTTAAAGATGAGTGGGGCCACTGAAAGGGCTCAACAATTAACAGCATTGTCTCCTCTTCCAGAGAACCTGGGATCAACTATCAGCCACTATATGGTGGCCCATCTCCAGTTCCCCGGGATCAGACAGACAGACAGACAGACAGAGTTAAGGAACGCAGGCCTGCCTGGACTTTCTTTTTTTCTTATCATTTTTAAAAAATGATTATTTATTTATTTATTTATTTATTTATTAGATATAAGTACATGGTAGCAGTCTTCAGACACTCCAGAAGACGGTGTCAGATTCTGGACAATCTAAATCCCTCTTATGGTCTGCATATGAGGTACATAAACACAGCCTCACATATACTTCTAAAAATTTAAAGATGGGTGGGGCCACTTTACTGCTCAAAAATTAACAGCATTGTCTCCTCTTCCAGAGAACCTGGGTTCAACTACCAGCAACTATATGGTGGCCCATCTCCAGTTCCAGGGGATCAGACAGACAGACAGACATACAGACAGATAGAGATAAGGATGGCAGGCCTGCCTGTCTTTCTTTCTTTCTTATCCTTTTTAAGAAATGTTTATTTATTTATTAATGTATATTAGATATAAGTACACTGTAGCTGTCTTTCTTTCACCCAGGAAAAAGGTTTTATAAAAAGTGTTAAAGTTTTTAAAAATTAAAAAAAAAAAAATACCAGATCACCATCACACAGCATTGGCTGTCTTCAGGTGTATCCTTTCAGCCTCCAAAACAAAAAGCAATGGCTGGCTGTCTTCAGGTGTATCCTATTCTCCAGTCTTATTTCAACCTAAGAGCTGGGCTGAGCTGCCTCATTATGTAATTGCAAACCTTCCTTGGTTTGTCTTTTCCATTTCTAATACTAACAGGCCTTTTTCTATTTAGAGAATATGCTCATGACTGTTCTTTAGATATAGTAAATATAACTGTTGCTTATAAAACTTGTTTTCTAGGAATTTTTAAAGGGCAATGGCAGAGTTTATTTTTTAAAAATATTTTGCATTTATTTATTTGTGTGAGTGATGAAGCTCAGGTCTTCAAACTCGTCAGGAGGTATGATTACCTCCCCTCTCTCTCAACCCCTCTCTCTCCTCTCTCAATGATTGTGTAAGAATGTTTTGCATGTGTATGCTGTGCCCACAGACTCCAGAACAGAGTATTAGATCCCCTGGAACTGGAGATGGGCCACCATATATAATACTGGTAATTGAGCCCAGGTTCTCTGGAAGAGGAGACAATGCTCTTAATTGTTGAGCCCTCTCTGTAGCCACATCTTTCTTTCTATTTTTTTTTGAGTATATGTGAGGCTGTGTTTATATACATCATATGCAGACAATAAGAATGATTTAGATTCTTCAGAATCTGACACCCTCTTCTGGACTGTCTGAAGATAGCTACAGCATACTTAAATATAATAAATAAATAAATCTTTAAAAAGAAAAGGAAAAGTAAAAAAGAAAGAACAGGCCTGCCATATGCATGTTCATAGAGGAAAATGGAAGAGACCCCAATCTAACCTCAGCAGGGTGCTTCCTTCTGGATGGTAGCTCACAGTTTCATCCCAGCAAGACAGGCAAATCACTGAGTTCAAGGACAGTAAGGTTCAGGACAGCCAAGGTTAGGAAGGAAAAGGGTCTATGTTGAGAATACAAACCTACAAAACAACAACTAGGAAAAAGAAGTGACAGTGTAACTTGGGGTAGGTTACCAACAAGAGAAAGCTTTCTGTTACCACTTACAAACACCAGTAGCCTTGCACCCTTCTGCCCAGGTCCCTGCCTTCCTTTCTAGGAATTCTAAGGATGCCAGGGTGTGGGGGAATCCAGATTAACTTTTTAATAACAAAGACTTGGTCTTTGATGTCTATAGGAAGCCCTTCTCAGTGCCTTTAACTACCACTGAACTTTCAGGGCTGTGACTCAACTGTAACAAGGAACAGAGCTAAGAACCTGCAGCCTTTGAAAACAACTATTTTTTTAAAGTGGGGGACACAAATCAGCAGTAGAACCCCTCAGGTTCAGCCATAATACTTGTTAGGGAAACAGCCTCAATGTCCGGAGCTGAGGTCTCATGGGTGAACTGCTTCAAACTCTGAGTATCATTGAAAGAAAGAAAAGATATCATGTGGTTTCTTAATTTATTTATTTTATTATTTCTATTTTTTTTGTTTTCTTTTGTTTTGTTTTAGAAAAGGCCTCAGTCTGTAGCTATGGCTGACCTAGGACAGACTACATGTGTTAATTAGGGTTTCACAGTTGAGAAACAGACCATACCTATGTAAGACTTAGAAAACCCCACAGTCAGTGGTGGCTCGAGCTCTTAATGAGAGCACTCTGGAGGCAGAGGCAGTCAGTTTCTGATCGAGGCCAGCCTGGTTAAAGACAGGGATAGGCAGGGCTAGGCAAGGCAGGGCTGGGCTAGGCAAGGCAAGGGGCTAGGCTAGGCAACGCAAGGGGCTAGGCAAGACAGACAGACAGAGAGAAAGACAGACAAGGATGGAAGCCTGCCTGGTTTTTCTTTCTTTCTTATCCCTTTTAAAAAATGTATATTTATTTATTTATTTATTTATTTATTTATTTATGTATTTATTAGATATAAGTACACTGTAGCTGTCTTCAGACACTCCAGAAGAGGGTTTCAGATTCTGGAGAATCTATATCCCTCTTATGGTCTGCATATGATGTACATAAACACAGCCTCACATATACTTCTAAAAATTTAAAGATGGGTAGGACCACTGAAAGGGCTCAACAATTAACAGCATTGTCTCCTCTTCCAGAGAACCTGGGATCAACTACCAGCAACTATATGGTGGCCCATCTCCAGTTCCAGGGGATCAGACAGACAGACAGAGATACAGACAGATAGAGTTAAGGATGGCAGGCCTACCTGGTCTTTCATTCTTTCTTATCCTTTTAAAAAATGTTTATTTATTTATTTATTTATTTATTTATTTATTTATTCGATATAAGTACACTGTAGCTGTCTTCAGACACTCCAGAAGAGGGTGTCAGATTCTGGAGAATCTCAATCCCTCTTATGGTCTGCATATGATGTACATGAACACAGCCTCACATATACTTATAAAAATTTAAAGATGGGTGGGGCCACTGAAAGGGTTCAAAAATTAACAGCATTGTCTCCTCTTCCAGAGAACCTGGGATCAACTACCAGCAACTATATGGTGGCCCATCTCCAGTTCCAGGCAATCAGACAGACAGACAGACATAAGACAAGGATGGCAGGCCTTCTGGTTTTTATTTCTTTCTTATCCGTTTAAAAAGGTTTATTTATTTATTTATGAATTTATTATATATAAGTACACTGTAGCTGTCTTCAGACACTCAGGAAGAGGGTGTCAGATTCTGGAGAATCTAAGTCCCTCTTATGATATGCATATGATGTACATAGAAACAGCTTCATATTTATTTCTAAAAATTTAAAGATGGGTGGGGCCACTGTGAGGGCTCAACAATTAACAGCATTGTCTCCTCTTCCAGAGAACCTGGGATCAACTACCAGCAACTATATGTTGGCCCATCTCCAGATCCAGGGGATCAGAGAGACAGACAGACAGAGAGACAGACAAGGATGGCAGGCCTGCCTGGTTTTTCTTTCTTTCTTATCCTTTTTAAAACATGTTTATTTATTTATTTATGTATTTATTAGATATAAGTACACTGTAGCTGTCTTCAGACACTCCAGAAGAGGGTATCAGATTCTGGAGAATATAAATCCCTCTTATGGTCTACATACAATGTACAAAAACACAGCCTCACATATACTTCTAAAAATTTAAAGATGTGTGGGGCCACTGAAAGGGCTCAACAATTAACAGCATTGTCTCCTCTTCCAGAGAACCTGGGATTAAACTACCAGCAACTATGTGGTGGCCCATCTCCAGTTCCAGGGGATCAGACAGACAGACAGACAGACAGACAGACAGAGAGAGATAAGGATGGCAGGCCTGCTAGTCTTTCTTTTTTTCTTATCCTTTTTAAAAAATGTTTATTTATTTATTTATTTATTTATTTATTTATTTATTTATTTATTAGATATAAGTACACTGTAGCTGTCTTCAGACACTCCAGAAGAGGGTATCAGATTCTAGAGAATCTAAATACCTCTTATGGTCTGCATATGATGTACATAACACAGCCTCACATATACTTCTAAAAATTTAAAGATGGGTGGGGCCACTGAAAGGGCTCAACAATTAACAGCATTGTCTCCTCTTCCAGAGAACCTGGTTCAACTACCAGCAACTATATCGTGGCCCATCTCCAGTTCCAGGGAATCAGACAGACAGACAGACAGACAGATATAAGGATGGAAGGCCTGCCTGGATTTTCTTTCTTTATTATCCTTATTTAAAAATGTTTATTTGTTTATTTATGTATTTATTAGACATAAGTACACTGTAGCTGTCTTCAGACACTCCAGAAGAGGGTGTCATATGCTGGAGAATCTAAATCCCTCTTATGGTCTGCATTTGATGTACATAAACATAGCCTCACATATACTTCTAAAAATTTAAAGATGGGTGGGGCCACTGAAAGGGCTCAACAATTAACAGCATTGTCTCCTTTTCCAGAGAACCTGGGATCAACTACCAGCAACTATATGGTGTCCCATCTCCAGTTACAGGGGATCAGACAGACAGACAGACAGACAGAAAGTGATAAGGATGGCAGGCCTGCATGGTCTTTCTTTCTTTCTTCTCCGTTTAAAAAAAATGTTTATTTATTTATTTTTATTTATTTATTTATTTATTTATTTATTTATTTATTTATTTTTAATGTATTTATTAGATGTAAGTACACAATACTTGTCTTCAGACACTCCAGAAGAGGTTGTCAGATTCTGGAAAATCTAAATCCCTCTTATGGTCTGCATATGATGTACATAAACACAGCCTCACATATACTTCTAAAAATTTAAAGATGGGTGGGGCCACTAAAAGGGATCAACAATTAACAGCATTGTCTCCTCTTCCAGAGAACCTGGGATCAATAACCAGTAATTATATGGTGGCCCATCTCCAGTTCCAGGGGATCAGACAGACACACAGACAGACAGACAGAGATAAGGATGGCAGGCCTGCCTGGTCTTTCTTTCTTTCTTATCATTTTAAAAAAGGTTTATTTATTTATTTATGTATTTATTAGATATAAGTACACTATAGCTATCTTCAGACACTCCAGAAGAGGGTGTTTGATTCTGCAGAACGTAAATCCCATTTATGTTCTGCATATGATGTACATAAACACAGCCTCACATATTCTTCTAAAAATTTAAAGATGGTTGGGGCCACTGAAAGGAACCAACAATTAACAGCATTGTCTCCTCTTCCAGAGAACCTGGGATCAACTACCAGCAACTATATGTTGGCCCATCTCCAGTTTCAGGGGATCAGACAGACAAACAGACAGACAGAAAGACAGAGATAAGGATGGCAGGCGTGCCTGGTCTTTCTTTCTTTATTATACTGTTGAAAAAATGTTTATTTATTTATTTATTTATTTTTATTTATGTATTTATTAGATATAAGTACACTGTAGCTGTCTTCAGACACTCTAGAAGAGGGTCTCATCTTCTGGAGAATCTAAATCCCTCTTATGGTCTTCATATGATGTACATAAACACAGCCTCACATATACTTCTAAAAATTTAAAGATGGGTGGGCCAACTGAAAGGGCTCAACCATTAACAGCATTGTCTCTTCTTCCAGAGAACGTGGGATCAACTACCAGCAACTATATGGTGGCCCATCTCAAGTTCCAGGGGATAAGACAGACAGACAGACAGACAGAGATAAGGATGGCAGGCCTGCCTGATTTTTCTTTCTTTCTTATCCTTATAAAAAATGTTTATTTATTTGTTTATTTGTTTATTTATTTATTTATTTATTTATTTATTTATTTAGCAGATATAAGTACACTGTAGCTGTCTTCAGACTCTCCAGAAGAGGGTGTCAGATTCTGGAGAATCTATATCCCTCTTATGGTCTGCATATGATGTACATGAACACAGCCTCACATATACTTCTAAAAATTTAAAGATGGGTGGGGCCACTGAAAGGGCTCAAAAATTAACAGCATTGTCTCCTCTTCCAGAGAACCTGGGATCAACTACCAGCAACTATATGGTGGCCCATCTCGAGTCCAAGGGGATCAGACAGACTGTAGACAGACAGAAAGACAGACAGAGATAAGGATGGCAGGCCTGCCTGGTCTTTCTTTCTTTCTTATCCTGTTTAAAAAATGTTTATTTATTTATTTATTTATTTATTTATTTAGCAGATATAAGTACACTGTAGCTGTCTTCAGACTCTCCAGAAGAGGGTGTCAGATTCTGGAAAATCTAAATCCCTCTTATGGTCTGCATATGATGTACATAAACACAGCCTCACATATACTTCTAAAAATTTAAAGATGGGTGGGGCCACTAAAAGGGATCAACAATTAACAGCATTGTCTCCTCTTCCAGAGAACCTGGGATCAATAACCAGTAATTATATGGTGGCCCATCTCCAGTTCCAGGGGATCAGACAGACACACAGACAGACAGACAGAGATAAGGATGGCAGGCCTGCCTGGTCTTTCTTTCTTTCTTATCATTTTAAAAAAGGTTTATTTATTTATTTATGTATTTATTAGATATAAGTACACTATAGCTATCTTCAGACATTCCAGAAGAGGGTGTTTGATTCTGCAGAACGTAAATCCCATTTATGTTCTGCATATGATGTACATAAACACAGCCTCACATATTCTTCTAAAAATTTAAAGATGGTTGGGGCCACTGAAAGGAACCAACAATTAACAGCATTGTCTCCTCTTCCAGAGAACCTGGGATCAACTACCAGCAACTATATGTTGGCCCATCTCCAGTTTCAGGGGATCAGACAGACAAACAGACAGACAGAAAGACAGAGATAAGGATGGCAGGCGTGCCTGGTCTTTCTTTCTTTATTATACTGTTGAAAAAATGTTTATTTATTTATTTATTTATTTTTATTTATGTATTTATTAGATATAAGTACACTGTAGCTGTCTTCAGACACTCTAGAAGAGGGTCTCATCTTCTGGAGAATCTAAATCCCTCTTATGGTCTTCATATGATGTACATAAACACAGCCTCACATATACTTCTAAAAATTTAAAGATGGGTGGGCCAACTGAAAGGGCTCAACCATTAACAGCATTGTCTCTTCTTCCAGAGAACGTGGGATCAACTACCAGCAACTATATGGTGGCCCATCTCAAGTTCCAGGGGATAAGACAGACAGACAGACAGACAGAGATAAGGATGGCAGGCCTGCCTGATTTTTCTTTCTTTCTTATCCTTATAAAAAATGTTTATTTATTTGTTTATTTGTTTATTTATTTATTTATTTATTTATTTATTTATTTAGCAGATATAAGTACACTGTAGCTGTCTTCAGACTCTCCAGAAGAGGGTGTCAGATTCTGGAGAATCTATATCCCTCTTATGGTCTGCATATGATGTACATGAACACAGCCTCACATATACTTCTAAAAATTTAAAGATGGGTGGGGCCACTGAAAGGGCTCAAAAATTAACAGCATTGTCTCCTCTTCCAGAGAACCTGGGATCAACTACCAGCAACTATATGGTGGCCCATCTCGAGTCCAAGGGGATCAGACAGACTGTAGACAGACAGAAAGACAGACAGAGATAAGGATGGCAGGCCTGCCTGGTCTTTCTTTCTTTCTTATCCTGTTTAAAAAATGTTTATTTATTTATTTATTTATTTATTTATTTATTTATTTATTTATTTAATATAAGTACACTGTAGCTGTCTTCAGACACTCCAGAAGAGGGTGTCAGATTCTGGAGAATCTAAATCACATTTATGGTCTGCATAAGATGTACATAAACACAGCCTCACATATACTTCTAAATATTTAAAGATGGGTGGCGCCACTGAAAGGGCTCAACAATTAACAGCATTGTATCCTCTTCCAGAGAACCTGGGATCAACTACCAGCAACACTATGGTGGCCCATCTACAGTTCCAGGGTATCAGACAGACAGACAGACAGACAGACAGAGATAAGGGTGGCAGGCCTGCCCGGTCTTTCTTACTTTCTTATCCTTTTAAAAAAATGTTTATTTATTTATTTATTTATTTATTTATTCATTTATTTATTTATTTATTTATGTATTTATTAGATATAAGTAAACTGTAGCTGTCTTCAGACACTCCAGAAGAGGGTGTCAGATTCTGGAGAATCTAAATCCCTCTTATGGTCTGCATATGATGTACATAAACACAGCCTCACATATACTTCTAAAATTTTAAAGATGGGTGGAGCCACAGAAAGGGCTCAACAATTAACAGCATTGTCTCCTCTTCCAGAGAACCTTGGATAAACTACCAGCAACTATATGGTGGCCCATCTCCAGTTCTAGGGTATCACACAGACAGACAGACAGACAGAGATAAGGGTGGCAGGCTTGCCTGGTCTTTCTTTCTGTCTTATCCTTTTTAAAAAATGTTTATTTATTTATTTATTTATTTATTTATTTATTTATTTATTTATTTATGTATTTATTAGATATAAGTACACTGTAGCTGTCTTCAGAAAATACAGAAGAGGGTGTCAGATTCTGGAGAATCTAAATCCCTCTTATGGTCTGCATATGATGTACATAAACACAGCCTCACATACCCTTCTAAAAATTTAAAGATGGGTGGGGCCACTGAAAGGGCTCAACAATTAACAGCATTGTCTCCTCTTCCAGAGAACCTGGGATCAACTACCAGCAACTATATGGTGGCCTATCTCCAGTTCCAAAGGATCATATAGATAGACAGACAGACAGACAGAGATAAGGATGGCAGGACTTCCTGGTGTTTCTTTCTTTCTTATCCTTTTTAAAAAATGTTTATTTATTTATTTATTCATGTATTTATTATATTTACGTACACTGTAGCTGTCTTCAGACACTCCAGAAGAGGGTGTCAGTTTCTGGAGAATCTAAATCACTCTTATGGTCTGAATATGATGTACATAAACACAGCCTCAGATATACTTATAAAAATTTAATGAAGGGTGGGGCCACTGAAAGGGCTCAATAATTTACAGCATTGTCTCCTCTTCCAGAGAACCTTGGATAAACTACCAGCAACTATATGGTGGCCCATATCCAGTACCAGAGGATCAGACAGACAGACAGGCAGACAGACAGAGATAAGGATGGCAGGCCTGCCAGGTCTTTCTTTCTTTCTTGTCCTTTTTAAAAAATGTTTATTTATTTATGTATTTATTATATATAAGTACTCTGTAGCTATCTACAGACACTCCAGAAGAGGGTGTCAGATTCTGAAGAATCTAAAACCATCTTATGGTCTGCATATGATGTACATAAACACAGCCTCAGATATACTTCTAAAAATTTAAAGATGGGTGGGGCCACTGAAAGGGCTCAACAATTAACAGCATTGTCTCCTCTTCCAGAGAACCTGGGATCAACTACCAGCAACTATATGGTGACCTATCTTCAGTTCCAAAGGATCATATAGAGAGACAGACAGACAGACAGAAATGAGGATGGCAGGCCTGCCTGGTCTTTCTTTCTTTCTTATCCATTTGAAAAAATGTTTACTTATTAATTAATTAATTAATTAATTCATTTATTTATTAGATATAAGTACACTGTAGCTGTCTTCAGACACTCCAGAAAAGGGTGTGAGATTCTGGAGAATCTAAATACCTCTTATGGTCTGCATATGATGTACATAAACACAGACTCAAGTATACTTCTAAAAATTTAAAGATGGGTGGGGCCAAAGAATGGGCTCAACAATTAACAGTGTTGTCTCCTCTTCCAGAGAACCTGGGATCAACTACCAGCAACTATATGGTGGCCCATATGTAGTTCCAGGGATCAGACAGACAGACAGACAGACAGAGATAAGGATGGCAGGCCTGCCTGGTCTTTCTTTCTTACTTATCCTGTTTAAAAAATGTTTATTTATTTATTTATTTATTTATGTATTTATTAGATATAAGTACACTGTAGCTGTCTTCAGACACTCCAGAAGAGGGTGTCAGATTCTGGAGAATTTAAATCACTCTTATGGTCTGCATATGATGTACATAAATACAGCCTCACATTTACCTCTAAAAATTTAAAGATGGGTGGGGCCACTGAGAGGGCTCAACATTTAACAGCATTGTCTCCTCTTCCAGAGAACATTGGATAAACTACCAGCAACTATATGGTGGCCCATCTCCAGTTCCAGGGTATCAGACAGACAGACAGAGAGACAGAGATAAGGATGAAGGCCTGCCTGGTCTTTCTTTCTTTCTTATACTTTAAAAAAATGTTTATTTATTTATTTATTTATTTATTAGAAATAAGTACACTGTAGCTGTCTTCAGACACTCTAGAAGAGGGTCTCATCTTCTGGAGAATCTAAATCCCTCTTATGGTCTTCATATGATGTACATAAACACAGCCTCACATATACTTCTAAAAATTTAAAGATGGGTGGGCCCACTGAAAGGGCTCAACAATTAACAGCATTGTCTCTTCTTCCAGAGAACGTGGGATCAACTACCAGCAACTATATGGTGGCCCATCTCAAGTTCCAGGGGATAAGACAGACAGACAGACAGACAGAGATAAGGATGGCAGGCCTGCCTGATTTTTCTTTCTTTCTTATCCTTTTAAAAAAATGTTTATTTATTTGTTTATTTGTTTGTTTATTTATTTATTTATTTATTTATTTATTTATTTATTTATCAGATATAAGTACACTGTAGCTGTCTTCAGACTCTCCAGAAGAGGGTGTCAGATTCTGGAGAATCTATATCCCTCTTATGGTCTGCATATGATGTACATGAACACAGCCTCACATATACTTCTAAAAATTTAAAGATGGGTGGGCCAACTGAAAGGGCTCAACCATTAACAGCATTGTCTCTTCTTCCAGAGAACGTGGGATCAACTACCAGCAACTATATGGTGGCCCATCTCGAGTCCAAGGGGATCAGACAGACTGTAGACAGACAGAAAGACAGACAGAGATAAGGATGGCAGGCCTGCCTGGTCTTTCTTTCTTTCTTATCCTGTTTAAAAAATGTTTATTTATTTATTTATTTATTTATTTATTTATTTATTTATTTATTTATTTAATATAAGTACACTGTAGCTGTCTTCAGACACTCCAGAAGAGGGTGTCAGATTCTGGAGAATCTAAATCACATTTATGGTCTGCATAAGATGTACATAAACACAGCCTCACATACACTTCTAAATATTTAAAGATGGGTGGCGCCACTGAAAGGGCTCAACAATTAACAGCATTGTATCCTCTTCCAGAGAACCTGGGATCAACTACCAGCAACACTATGGTAGCCCATCTACAGTTCCAGGGTATCAGACAGACAGACAGACAGACAGACAGACAGACAGACAGACAGATAAGGGTGGCAGGACTGCCCGGTCTTTCTTACTTTCTTATCCTTTTAAAAAAATGTTTATTTATTTAGTTATTTATTTATTTATTCATTTCTTTCTTTCTTTATTTATTTATTTATTTATTTATTTATTTATTTATTTATTTATTAGATATAACTAAACTGTAGCTGTCTTCAGACACTCCAGAAGAGGGTGTCAGATTCTGGAGAATCTAAATCCATCTTATGGTCTGCATATGATGTACATAAACACAGCCTCACATATACTTCTAAAATTTTAAAGATGGGTGGAGCCACAGAAAGGGCTCAACAATTAACAGCATTGTCTCCTCTTCCAGAGAACCTTGGATAAACTACCAGCAACTATATGGTGGCCCATCTCCAGTTCTAGGGTATCACACAGACAGACAGACAGACAGACAGAGATAAGGGTGGCAGGCTTGCCTGGTCTTTCTTTCTGTCTTATCCTTTTAAAAAAATGTTTATTTATTCATTTATTTATTTATTTATATATTTATTTATTTATTTATTTATGTATTTATTAGATATAAGTACACTGTAGCTGTCTTCAGAAAATACAGAAGAGGGTGTCAGATTCTGGAGAATCTAAATCCCTCTTATGGTCTGCATATGATGTACATAAACACAGCCTCACATACCCTTCTAAAAATTTAAAGATGGGTGGGGCCACTGAAAGGGCTCAACAATTAACAGCATTGTCTCCTCTTCCAGAGAACCTGGGATCAACTACCAGCAACTATATGGTGGCCTATCTCCAGTTCCAAAGGATCATATAGATAGACAGACAGACAGACAGAGATAAGGATGGCTGGACTTCCTGGTGTTTCTTTCTTTCTTTTCCTTTTTAAAAAATGTTTATTTATTTATTTATTCATGTATTTATTATATTTACGTACACTGTAGCTGTCTTCAGACACTCCAGAAGAGGGTGTCAGTTTCTGGAGAATCTAAATCACTCTTATGGTCTGAATATGATGTACATAAACACAGCCTCAGATATACTTATAAAAATTTAATGAAGGGTGGGGCCATTGAAAGGGCTCAATAATTTACAGCATTGTCTCCTCTTCCAGAGAACCTTGGATAAACTACCAGCAACTATATGGTGGCCCATATCCAGTACCAGAGGATAAGACAGACAGACAGGCAGACAGACAGAGATAAGGATGGCAGGCCTGCCAGGTCTTTCTATCTTTCTTGTCCTTTTTAAAAAATGCTTATTTATTTATGTATTTATTATATATAAGTACTCTGTAGATATCTACAGACACTCCAGAAGAGGGTGTCAGATTCTGAAGAATCTAAAACCATCTTATGGTCTGCATATGATGTACATAAACACAGCCTCAGATATACTTCTAAAAATTTAAAGATGGGTGGGGCCACTGAAAGGGCTCAACAATTAACAGCATTGTCTCCTCTTCCAGAGAACCTGGGATCAACTACCAGCAACTATATAGTGGCCTATCTTCAGTTCCAAAGGATCATATAGAGAGACAGACAGACAGACAGAAATGAGGATGGCAGGCCTGCCTGGTCTTTCTTTCTTTCTTATCCATTTGAAAAAATGTTTACTTATTAATTAATTAATTAATTTATTTATTTATTAGATATAAGTACACTGTAGCTGTCTTCAGACACTCCAGAAGAGGGTGTGAGATTCAGGAGAATCTAAATACCTCTTATGGTCTGCATATGATGTACATAAACACAGACTCAAGTATACATCTAAAAATTTAAAGATGGGTGGGGCCAAAGAATGGGCTCAACAATTAACAGCGTTGTCTCCTCTTCCAGAGAACCTGAAATCAACTACCAGCAACTATATGGTGGCCCATCTGAAGTTCCAGGGATCAGACAGACAGACAGACAGAGATAAGGATGGCAGGCCTGCCTGGTCTTTCTTTCTTTCTTATCCTGTTTAAAAAATGTTTATTTATTTATTTATTTATTTATTTATTTATTTATTTATTTGATATAAGTACACTGTAGCTGTCTTCAGACACTCCAGAAGAGGGTGTCAGATTCTGGAGAATCTAAATCACATTTATGGTCTGCATAAGATGTACATAAACACAGCCTCACATATACTTCTAAATATTTAAAGATGGGTGGCGCCACTGAAAGGGCTCAACAATTAACAGCATTGTATCCTCTTCCAGAGAACCTGGGATCAACTACCAGCAACACTATGGTGGCCCATCTACAGTTCCAGGGTATCAGACAGACAGACAGACAGACAGACAGAGATAAGGGTGGCAGGCCTGCCCGGTCTTTCTTACTTTCTTATCCTTTTTAAAAAATGTTTATTTATTTATTTATTTATTTATTTATTTATTTATTTATTTATTTATTAGATATAAGTAAACTGTAGCTGTCTTCAGACACTCCAGAAGAGGGTGTCAGATTCTGGAGAATCTAAATCCCTCTTATGGTCTGCATATGATGTACATAAACACAGCCTCACATATACTTCTAAAATTTTAAAGATGGGTGGGGCCACAGAAAGGGCTCAACAATTAACAGCATTGTCTCCTCTTCCAGAGAACCTTGGATAAACTACCAGCAACTATATGGTGGCCCATCTCCAGTTCTAGGGTATCACACAGACAGACAGACAGACAGAGATAAGGGTGGCAGGCTTGCCTGGTCTTTCTTTCTGTCTTATCCTTTTTAAAAAATGTTTATTTATTTATTTATTTATTTATTTATTTATTTATTTATTTATGTATTTATTAGATATAAGTACACTGTAACTGTCTTCAGAAAATACAGAAGAGGGTGTCAGATTCTGGAGAATCTAAATCCCTCTTATGGTCTGCATATGATGTACATAAACACAGCCTCACATACCCTTCTAAAAATTTAAAGATGGGTGGGGCCACTGAAAGGGCTCAACAATTAACAGCATTGTCTCCTCTTCCAGAGAACCTGGGATCAACTACCAGCAACTATATGGTGGCCTATCTCCAGTTCCAAAGGATCATATAGATAGACAGACAGACAGACAGAGATAAGGATGGCAGGACTTCCTGGTGTTTCTTTCTTTCTTATCCTTTTTAAAAAATGTTTATTTATTTATTTATTCATGTATTTATTATATTTACGTACACTGTAGCTGTCTTCAGACACTCCAGAAGAGGGTGTCAGTTTCTGGAGAATCTAAATCACTCTTATGGTCTGAATATGATGTACATAAACACAGCCTCAGATATACTTATAAAAATTTAATGAAGGGTGGGGCCACTGAAAGGGCTCAATAATTTACAGCATTGTCTCCTCTTCCAGAGAACCTTGGATAAACTACCAGCAACTATATGGTGGCCCATATCCAGTACCAGAGGATCAGACAGACAGACAGACAGACAGACAGAGATAAGAATGGCAGGCCTGCCAGCTCTTTCTTTCTTTCTTGTCCTTTTTAAAAAATGTTTATTTATTTATGTATTTATTATATATAAGTACTCTGTAGCTATCTACAGACACTCCAGAAGAGGGTGTCAGATTCTGAAGAATCTAAAACCATCTTATGGTCTGCATATGATGTACATAAACACAGCCTCAGATATACTTCTAAAAATTTAAAGATGGGTGGGGCCACTGAAAGGGCTCAACAATTAACAGCATTGTCTCCTCTTCCAGAGAACCTGGGATCAACTACCAGCAACTATATAGTGGCCTATCTTCAGTTCCAAAGGATCATATAGAGAGACAGACAGACAGACAGAAATGAGGATGGCAGGCCTGCCTGGTCTTTCTTTCTTTCTTATCCATGTGAAAAAATGTTTACTTATTAATTAATTAATTAATTAATTAATTTATTTATTTATTTATTTATTTATTTATTTATTAGATATAAGTACACTGTAGCTGTCTTAAGACACTCCAGAAGAGGGTGTGAGATTCTGGAGAATCTAAATACCTCTTATGGTCTGCATATGATGTACATAAACACAGACTCAAGTATACTTCTAAAAATTTAAAGATGGGTGGGGCCAAAGAATGTGCTCAACAATTAACAGCGTTGTCTCCTCTTCCAGAGAACCTGGGATCAACTACCAGCAACTATATGGTGGCCCATCTGCAGTTCCAGGGATCAGACAGACAGACAGACAGACAGACAGAGATAAGGATGGCAGGCCTGCCTGGTCTTTCTTTCTTACTTATCCTTTATAAAAAATGTTTATTTATTTATTTATTTATTTATTTATTTATTTATTTATTTATTTATTTATTTTTTAGATATAAGTACACTGTAGCTGTCTTCAGACACTCCAGTATAGGGTGTCAGATTCTGGAGAATCTAAATCCCTCTTATGGTCTGCATATGATGTACATAAACACAGCCTCACATATACTTCTAAAAATTTAAAGATGGGTGGGGCCACTGAAAGGGCTCAATAATTAAGAGCATTGTCTCCTCTTCCAGAGAACCTGGGATCAACTACAAGCAACTATATGGTTGCCCATCTCCAGTTCCAGGGGATCAGACAGAGAGACAGACAGACAGACAGAGATAAGGATGGAAGGCCTGCCTGGTCTTTCTTTCTTTCTTATCCTTTTTAAAAAATGTTTATTTATTTATTTATTTATTTATTTATTTATTTATTTATTTATGTATTTATTAGATATAAGTACACTGTAGCTATCTTCAGACACTACAGAAAAGGGTGTCATATTCTGGAGAATCTAAATCCCTCTTATTGTCTGCATATGATGTACATAAACACAGCCTCACATACACCTCTAAAAATTTAAAGATGAGTGGGGCCACTGAAAGGGCTCAACAATTAACAGCATTGTCTCCTCTTCCAGAGAACCTGGGATCAACTACCAGCAACTATATGGTGGCCCATCTCCAGTTCCAGTAGATTAGAAAGACAGACAGACAGACAGAGAAAAGGATGGCAGGCCCTGCCTGGTCTTTTTTTTTTTCTTATCATTTTTTTTAAATATTTATTTATTTATTTATTTATTTATTTATTTATTTATTTATTTATTTATTAGACATAAGTACACTGTAGCTGTCTTCAGACACTCCAGAAGAGGGTGTCAGATTCATGAGAATCTAAATCCCTCTTATAGTCTGCCTATGTTGTACATAAACACAGCCTCACATACACTTTAAAAATTTAAAGATGAGTGGGGCCACTGAAAGGGCTCAACAATTAACAGCATTGTCTCCTCTTCCAGAGAACCTGGGATCAACTACCAGCAACTATATTGTGGCCCATCTCCAGTTCCAGGAGATCAGACAGACAGACAGACAGACAGACAGAGATAAGGATGGCAGGCCTGCCTGGTCTTTCATTTTTTCTTATCCTTTTTAAAAATGTTTATTTATTTATTTATTTATTCATTTATTTATTAGATATAAGTACCCTGTAGCTGCCTTCAGATACTCCAGAAGAGGGTGTCAGATTCTGGAGAATATAAATCCCTCTTATGATCTGCATATGATGTACATAAACAAAGCCTCACATATACTTCTAAAAATTTAAAGATGGGTGGGGCCACTGAAGGGCTCAACAATTAACAGCATTGTCTCCTCTTACAGAGAACCTGGGATCAACTACCAGCAAAAATATGGTGGCCCATCTCCAGTTTCAGGGGATCAGACAGACAGACAGACAAACAGACAAGGATGGCAGGCCTGCCTGGTTGTTCTTTCTTTCTTATCCTTTTTGAAAAAATGTTTATTTATTTATTTATGTATTTATTAGATATAAGTACACTGTAGAGGTCTTCAGACACTCCAGAAGAGGTTGTCAGATTCTGGAGAATCTAAATCCCTCTTATGGTCTGCATATGATGTACATAAACACAGACTCATATTTATTTCCAAAAATTTAAAGATGGGTGGGGCCACTGAAAGGGCTCAACAATTAACAGCATTGTCTCCTCTTCCAGAGAACCTGAGATCAACTACCAGCAACTATATGGTGGCCCATTTCCAGGTCCAGGGAATCAGAAAGACAGATAGACAGACAGACAGAGATAAGGATGGCAGGCCTGCCTGGTATTTCTTTTTTTCTTATCAATTTTTAAAAAAGTTTATTTATTCATTTATTTATTTATTTATTTATTTATTTATTTATTTATTTATTTATTAGAATAAGTACACTGTAGCTGTCTTCAGACACTCCAGAAGAGGGTGTCAGATTCTGGAGAATCTAAATCCCTCTTATAGTCTGCCTATGATGTACATAAACACAGCCTCACATACACTTCTAAAAATTTAAATATGGGTGGGACCACTAAAAGGGCTCAACAATTAACAGCATTGTCTCCTCTTCCAGAGAACCTGGGATCAACTATCAGCCACTATATGGTGGCCCATCTCCAGTTCCCCGGGATCAGACAGACAGACAGACAGACAGAGTTAAGGAACGCAGGCCTGCCTGGACTTTCTTTTTTTCTTATCATTTTTAAAAAATGATTATTTATTTATTTATTTATTTATTAGATATAAGTACATGGTAGCAGTCTTCTGACACTCCAGAAGAAGGTGTCAGATTCTGGACAATCTAAATCCCTCTTATGGTCTGCATATGAGGTACATAAACACAGCCTCACATATACTTCTAAAAATTTAAAGATGGGTGGGGCCACTTTCCTGCTCAAAAATTAACAGCATTGTCTCCTCTTCCAGAGAACCTGGGTTCAACTACCAGCAACTAAATGGTGGCCCATCTCCAGTTCCAGGGGATCAGAGAGACAGACAGACATACAGACAGATAGAGATAAGGATGGCAGGCCTGCCTGGTCTTTCTTTCTTACTTATCCTGTTTAAAAAATGTTTATTTATTTATTAATGTATATTAGATATAAGTACACTGTAGCTGTCTTCAGACACTGAGGAAGAGGGTGTCAGATTCTGGAGAATCTAAATCCCTCTTATGGACTGCAAATGATGTACATAAGCACAGACTCACAATTACTTCCAAAATTTAAAGATGTGTGGGGCCACTGAAAGGGCTCAACAATTAACAGCATTGTCTCCTCTTCCAGAGAACCTGGGATCAACTACCAGCAACTATATGGTGGCCCATCTCCAGTTCCAGGGGATCAGATAGACAGACAGACAGACAGAAGAGATAAGGATCGCAGGCCTGCCTGTTCTTTCTTTCTTTCTTTTTTATCCTTTTTAAATGTTTATTTATTTATTTATTTATTTATTTATTTATTTATTAGATTTAAGTACACTGTAGCTGTCTTCAGAAACTCAGGAGGAGGGTTTCAGGTTCTGGAGTATCTAAATCCCTCTTATGGACTGCATATGATGTACATTAACACAGCCTCATATATACTTCTAAAATTTTAAAGATGGGTGGGGCCACTGAAAGGGCTCAACAATTAACAGCCTTGTCTCCTCTTCCAGAGAACCTGGGATCAACTACCAGCAACTATATAATGGCCCATCTCCAGTTCCAGGGGATCAGACAGACAGACAGACAGACAGACTAGAATGGCAGGCCTGTCTGGTTTTTCATTCTTTCTTATCCTTTTTAAAACATCTTTCTTTCTTTCTTTCTTTCTTTCTTTCTTTCTTTCTTTCTTTCTTTCTTTCTTTCTTTCTTTATTAGATATAAGTACACTGTAGATGTCTTCAGACACTCCAGAAGAGGGTATCAGTTTCTGGAGAATCTAAATCCCTCTTATGTTCTGCATACAATGTACATAAACACAGCCTCACATATACTTCTAAAAATTTAAAGATGGGTGGGTCACTGAAAGGGCTCAAAAATTAACAGCATTGTCTCCTCTTCCAGAGAACCTGGGATCAACTACCAGCAACTATATGGTGGCCCATCCCTAGTTCCAGGGGATCAGACAGACAGACTGACAGACAGAGATAAGGATGGCAGGCCTTCCTGGTCTTTCTTTCCTTCTTATCCTTTTTAAAAAATGTTTATTTATGTATGTATTTATTAGATATAAGTACACAGTAGCTGTCTTCAGACACTCCATAAGAGGGTGTGAGATTCAGGAGAATCTAAATACCTCTTATGGTCTGCATATGATGTATATAAACACAGCCTCACATATACTTCTAAAAATTTAAAGATGGGTGGGGCCACTTAAAGGGCTCAACAAATACCAGCATTGTCTCCTCTTCCAGAGAACCTGGGATCATCTACCAGCAAAAATATGGTGGCCCATCTCCAGTTTCAGGGGATCAGATAGACAGATAGACAAACAGACAAGTAAGGCAGGCCTGCTTGGTTTTTATTTCTTTCTTATCCTTTTTAAAACATGTTTATTTATTTATTTATGTATTTATTAGATATAAGTACACTCTAGCTGTCTTCAGACACTCCAGAAGAGGGTGTCAGATTCTGAAAAATCTAAATCCCTCTTATGGTCTGCATATGATGTACATAAACACAGCCTCACAAATTCTTCTAAAAATTTAAAGATGGGTGGAGCCACTGAAAGGGCTCAAAAATTAACAGCATTGTCTCCTCTTGCAGAGAAACTGGGATCAACTACCAGCAACTATATGGTGGCCCATCTCCAGTTCCAGGGTATCAGACAGACAGACAGATAGACAGAGATAAGGATGGCAGGCCTGCCTGGTCTTTCTTTCTTTTTTTCTTATCCATTTTTAAAAATGTTTATTTATTTATTTATTTATTTATTTATTTATTTATTTATTTATTTATTAGATATAAGTACACTGTAGTTGTCTTCAGTCACTCCAGAAGAGGGTGTCAGATTCTGGAGAATATAAATCCCTCTTATGGTCTGCATATGATGTACATAAACACAGCCTCACATATAGTTCTAAAAATTTAAAGATGGGTGGGGCCCCAGAAAGGGCTCAATAATTAACAGCATTGACTCCTCTTCCAGAGAACCTGGGATCAACAATGAGCAACTATATGGTGGCCCATCTTTCGTTCCAGTGGATCAGACAGACAGACAGACAGACAGACATAAGGATGGCAGGCCTGCCTGGTCTTTCTTTTTTTCTTATCCTTTTTAAAAAATGTTTATTTATTTATGTATGTATATATATATTTATTTATTTATGTATTTATTAGATATAAGTACAATGTAGCTGTCTTCAGACACTCCAGAAGAGGGTGTCAGATTCTGGAGAATCTATATCCCTCTTATGATCTGCATATGATGTACATAAACACAGCCTCACATATACCTCTAAAAACTTAAAGATGGGTGGGGCTACTGAAAGGGCTCAACAATTAACAGCATTGTCTCCTCTTCCAGAGAACCTGGGATCAACTACCAGCAACTATATAATGGCCCATCTCCAGTTCCAGGGGATCAGACAGACAGACAGACAGACAGACTAGAATGGCAGGCCTGTCTGGTTTTTCATTCTTTCTTATCCTTTTTAAAAAATGTTTATTTGTTTATTTATGAATTTATTAGATATAATTACACTGTAGCTGTCTTCAGACACTCCAGTAGAGGGTGTCAGATTCTGGAGAATCTAAATCCTTGTTATGGTCTGCATATGATATACATAAACAGAGACTCACATATACTTCTAAAAATTTAAAGATGGGTGGGACCACTGAAAGGGCTCAACAATTAACAGCATTATCTCCTCTCCAGAGAACCTGGGATCAACTACCATCAACTATATGGTGGCCCATCTCCAGTTCCAGGGGATCAGACAGACAGACAGAGAAACAGACAAGGATAAGGATGGCATGCCTGCCTGGTCTTTCTTTCTTTCTTATCCATTTTTAAAAATGTTTATTTATTTATTTATTTATTTATTTATTTATTTATTAGATATAAGTATACTGTAGCTGTCTTCAGACACTCCAGAATAGGGTGTCAGATTCTGGAGAATCTAAATCCCTCTTATGGTCTGCATATGATGTACATAAACACAGCCTCACATATACTTCTAAAAATTTAAAGATGGGTCGGACCACTGAAAGGGCTCAACAATTAACATCATTGTCTCCTCTTCCAGAGAACCTGGGATCAACTACCAGCAACTATATGGTGGCCCATCTGCAGTTCCAGGGGATCAGACAGACAGACAGACAGACAGACAGAGATAAGGATGGCAGGCCTGCCTGGTCTTTCTTTCTTTCTTATCCTTTAAAAAATGTTTATTTATTTATGTATTTATTATATATAAGTACACTGTAGCTGTCTACAGACACTCCAGAAGAGTGTGTTAGATTCTAGAGAATCTAAATCCCTCTTATGGTCTGTGTATGATGTACATAAACACAGCCTCACATATACTGAGCTGAGGTGTCACAGGCCAACTGCTGGAATTTCTGAGTACCACCTAGAGAGAGAAAACCTATGCTGTGGTTTTTTAATTTATGTATTTTATTATTTCTATTTGTTGTTTTGTTTTGTTTTATTTGTTTTTAGAGAAGGCCTCAGTCTGTAGCTCTGGCTGACCCAGGACTGCCTACCTGTGTTAATTAGGGTTTCACAGCTGAGAACAGACACCAAGAGCAAGGTAAGGTTTAGAAAATCCGACCTTCAGTGGTGGCTCAAGCTCTTAATGAGAGCACTCTGTAGGCAGAGGCAGTAAGTTTCTGAGTTCGAGGCCACCCTGGTGAAAGACAGGGTTAGGCAGGGCTAGGGTAGGCTAGGGTAGGCTAGGGTAGGCTAGGGTAGGCAGAAGAGAAAGAAGAGAAAGAAGAGAAAGAAGAGAAAGAAGAGAAAGAAGAGAAAGAAGAAGAGAAAGAAGAGAAAGAAGAAGAGAAAGAAGAGAAAGAAGAGAAAGAAGAAGAGAAAGAAGAAGAGAAAGAAGAGAAAGAAGAGAAAGAAGAGAAAGAAGAAGAGAAAGAAGAGAAAGAAGAAGAGAAAGAAGAGAAAGAAGAAGAGAAAGAAGAGAAAGAAGAGAAAGAAGAGAAAGAAGAAGAGAAAGAAGAGAAAGAAGAAGAGAAAGAAGAGAAAGAAGAAGAGAAAGAAGAGAAAGAAGAAGAGAAAGAAGAGAAAGAAGAAGAGAAAGAAGAGAAAGAAGAAGAGAAAGAAGAAGAGAAAGAAGAAGAGAAAGAAGAAGAGAAAGAAGAAGAGAAAGAAGAAGAGAAAGAAGAAGAGAAAGAAGAAGAGAAAGAAGAAGAGAAAGAAGAAGAGAAAGAAGAAGAGAAAGAAGAAGAGAAAGAAGAAGAGAAAGAAGAAGAGAAAGAAGAAGAGAAAGAAGAAGAGAAAGAAGAAGAGAAAGAAGAGAAAGAAGAGAAAGAAGAGAAAGAAGAGAAAGAAGAGAAAGAAGAGAAAGAAGAGAAAGAAGAGAAAGAAGAGAAAGAAGAGAAAGAAGAGAAAGAAGAGAAAGAAGAGAAAGAAGAGAAAGAAGAGAAAGAAGAGAAAGAAGAGAAAGAAGAGAAAGAAGAGAAAGAAGAGAAAGAAGAGAAAGAAGAGAAAGAAGAGAAAGAAGAGAAAGAAGAGAAAGAAGAGAAAGAAGAGAAAGAAGAGAAAGAAGAGAAAGAAGAGAAAGAAGAGAAAGAAGAGAAAGAAGAGAAAGAAGAGGAGAAAGAAGAGAAAGAAGAGAAAGAAGAGAAAGAAGAGAAAGAAGAGAAAGAAGAAGAGAAAGAAGAGAAAGAAGAGAAAGAAGAAGAGAAAGAAGAGGAGAAAGAAGAGAAAGAAGAGAAAGAAGAGAAAGAAGAGAAAGAAGAGAAGAAAGAAGAGAAAGAAGAGAAAGAAGAGAAAGAAGAGAAAGAAGAGGAGAAAGAAGAGGAGAAAGAAGAGAAAGAAGAGAAAGAAGAGAAAGAAGAAGAGAAAGAAGAAGAGAAAGAAGAAGAGAAAGAAGAGAAAGAAGAGAAAGAAGAAGAGAAAGAAGAGAAAGAAGAAGAGAAAGAAGAAGAGAAAGAAGAAGAGAAAGAAGAAGAGAAAGAAGAAGAGAAAGAAGAAGAGAAAGAAGAAGAGAAAGAAGAAGAGAAAGAAGAAGAGAAAGAAGAAGAGAAAGAAGAAGAGAAAGAAGAAGAGAAAGAAGAGAAAGAAGAGAAAGAAGAAGAGAAAGAAGAAGAGAAAGAAGAAGAGAAAGAAGAGAAAGAAGAGAAAGAAGAGAAAGAAGAGAAAGAAGAGAAAGAAGAGAAAGAAGAGGAGAAAGAAGAGAAAGAAGAAGAGAAAGAAGAGAAAGAAGAGAAAGAAGAGGAGAAAGAAGAGAAAGAAGAAGAGAAAGAAGAGAAAGAAGAGAAAGAAGAAGAGAAAGAAGAGAAAGAAGAGGAGAAAGAAGAGAAAGAAGAGAAAGAAGAGAAAGAAGAGAAAGAAGAGAAAGAAGAGAAGAAAGAAGAGAAAGAAGAGAAAGAAGAGAAAGAAGAGAAAGAAGAGGAGAAAGAAGAGGAGAAAGAAGAGAAAGAAGAGGAGAAAGAAGAGGAGAAAGAAGAGGAGAAAGAAGAGGAGAAAGAAGAGGAGAAAGAAGAGGAGAAAGAAGAGGAGAAAGAAGAGGAGAAAGAAGAGGAGAAAGAAGAGGAGAAAGAAGAGGAGAAAGAAGAGGAGAAAGAAGAGAAAGAAGAGAAAGAAGAAGAGAAAGAAGAGAAAGAAGAAGAGAAAGAAGAAGAGAAAGAAGAAGAGAAAGAAGAAGAGAAAGAAGAAGAGAAAGAAGAAGAGAAAGAAGAAGAGAAAGAAGAAGAGAAAGAAGAAGAGAAAGAAGAAGAGAAAGAAGAAGAGAAAGAAGAAGAGAAAGAAGAAGAGAAAGAAGAAGAGAAAGAAGAAGAGAAAGAAGAAGAGAAAGAAGAAGAGAAAGAAGAAGAGAAAGAAGAAGAGAAAGAAGAAGAGAAAGAAGAGAAAGAAGAGAAAGAAGAGAAAGAAGAAGAGAAAGAAGAGAAAGAAGAGAAAGAAGAGGAGAAAGAAGAGAAAGAAGAAGAGAAAGAAGAGAAAGAAGAGAAAGAAGAGGAGAAAGAAGAGAAAGAAGAAGAGAAAGAAGAGAAAGAAGAGAAAGAAGAAGAGAAAGAAGAGAAAGAAGAAGAGAAAGAAGAGAAAGAAGAGGAGAAAGAAGAGAAAGAAGAGAAAGAAGAGAAAGAAGAGAAAGAAGAGAAAGAAGAGAAGAAAGAAGAGAAAGAAGAGAAAGAAGAGAAAGAAGAGAAAGAAGAGGAGAAAGAAGAGGAGAAAGAAGAGAAAGAAGAGGAGAAAGAAGAGGAGAAAGAAGAGGAGAAAGAAGAGGAGAAAGAAGAGGAGAAAGAAGAGGAGAAAGAAGAGGAGAAAGAAGAGGAGAAAGAAGAGGAGAAAGAAGAGGAGAAAGAAGAGGAGAAAGAAGAGGAGAAAGAAGAGGAGAAAGAAGAGGAGAAAGAAGAGGAGAAAGAAGAGGAGAAAGAAGAGGAGAAAGAAGAGGAGAAAGAAGAGGAGAAAGAAGAGGAGAAAGAAGAGGAGAAAGAAGAGGAGAAAGAAGAGGAGAAAGAAGAGGAGAAAGAAGAGGAGAAAGAAGAGGAGAAAGAAGAGGAGAAAGAAGAGGAGAAAGAAGAGGAGAAAGAAGAGGAGAAAGAAGAGGAGAAAGAAGAGGAGAAAGAAGAGGAGAAAGAAGAGGAGAAAGAAGAGGAGAAAGAAGAGGAGAAAGAAGAGAAAGAAGAGAAAGAAGAGAAAGAAGAGAAAGAAGAGAAAGAAGAGAAAGAAGAGAAAGAAGAGAAAGAAGAGAAAGAAGAGAAAGAAGAGAAAGAAGAGAAAGAAGAGAAAGAAGAGAAAGAAACAAAACAAAAAGCAATGGCTGGCTGTCTTCAGGTGTATCCTTTCAGCCTCCAAAACAAAAAACAATGGCTGGCTGTCTTCAGGTGTATCCTTTCAGCCTCCAAAACAAAAAACAATGGCTGGCTGTCTTCAGGTGTATCCTTTCAGCCTCCAAAACAAAAAACAATGGCTGGCTGTCTTCAGGTGTATCCTATTCTCCAGTCTTATTTCCAACCTAAGAGCTGGGCTGAGCTGCCTCATTATGTAATTGCAAACCTTCCTTGGTTTGTCTTTTCCATTTCTAAGACTAACAGGCCTTTTTCTATTTAGAGAATATGCTCATGACTGTACTTTAGATATAGTAAATATAACTGTTGCTTATAAAACTTGTTTTCTAGGAATTTTTAAAGGGCAATGGCAGAGTTTATTTTTTAAAAATATTTTGCATTTATTTATTTGTGTGAGTGATGAAGCTCAGGTCTTCAAACTCGTCAGGAGGTATGATTACCTCCCCTCTCTCTCAACCCCTCTCTCTCCTCTCTCAATGATTGTGTAAGAATGTTTTGCATGTGTATGCTGTGCCCACAGACTCCAGAACAGAGTATTAGATCCCCTGGAACTGGAGATGGGCCACCATATATAATACTGTTAATTGAGCCCAGGTTCTCTGGAAGAGGAGACAATGCTCTTAATTGTTGAGCCCTCTCTGTAGCCACATCTTTCTTTCTTTTTTTTTTTTTTTTGAGTATATGTGAGGCTGTGTTTATATACATCATATGCAGACAATAAGAATGATTTAGATTCTTCAGAATCTGACACCCTCTTCTGGACTGTCTGAAGATAGCTACAGCATACTTAAATATAATAAATAAATAAATCTTTAAAAAGAAAAGGAAAAGTAAAAAAGAAAGAACAGGCCTGCCATATGCATGTTCATAGAGGAAAATGGAAGAGACCCCAATCTAACCTCAGCAGGGTGCTTCCTTCTGGATGGTAGCTCACAGTTTCATCCCAGCAAGACAGGCAAATCACTGAGTTCAAGGACAGTAAGGTTCAGGACAGCCAAGGTTAGGAAGGAAAAGGGTCTATGTTGAGAATACAAACCTACAAAACAACAACTAGGAAAAAGAAGTGACAGTGTAACTTGGGGTAGGGTACCAACAAGAGAAAGCTTTCTGTTACCACTTACAAACACCAGTAGCCTTGCACCCTTCTGCCCAGGTCCCTGCCTTCCTTTCTAGGAATTCTAAGGATGCCAGGGTGTGGGGGAATCCAGATTAACTTTTTAATAACAAAGACTTGGTCTTTGATGTCTATAGGAAGCCCTTCTCAGTGCCTTTAACTACCACTGAACTTTCAGGGCTGTGACTCAACTGTAACAAGGAACAGAGCTAAGAACCTGCAGCCTTTGAAAACAACTATTTTTTTAAAGTGGGGGACACAAATCAGCAGTAGAACCCCTCAGGTTCAGCCATAATACTTGTTAGGGAAACAGCCTCAATGTCCGGAGCTGAGGTCTCATGGGTGAACTGCTTCAAACTCTGAGTATCATTGAAAGAAAGAAAAGATATCATGTGGTTTCTTAATTTATTTATTTTATTATTTCTATTTTTTTTGTTTTCTTTTGTTTTGTTTTAGAAAAGGCCTCAGTCTGTAGCTATGGCTGACCTAGGACAGACTACATGTGTTAATTAGGGTTTCACAGTTGAGAAACAGACCATACCTATGTAAGACTTAGAAAACCCAACAGTCAGTGGTGGCTTGAGCTCTTAATGAGAGCACTCTGAAGGCAGAAGCAGTCAGTTTCTGAGTTCGAGGCCAGCCTGGTTAAAGACAGGGATAGGCAGGGCTAGGCAAGGCAGGGCTGGGCTAGGCTAGGCAAGGCAAGGGGCTAGGCTAGGCTACGCAAGGGGCTAGGCAAGACAGACAGACAGAGAGAAAGACAGACAAGGATGGAGGCCTGCCTGGTTTTTCTTTCTTTCTTATCCCTTTTAAAAAATGTTTATTTATTTATTTATTTATTTATTTATTTATTTATTTATTTATGTATTTATTAGATATAAGTACACTGTAGCGGTCTTCAGACACTCCAGGAGAGGGTGTCAGATTCTGGAGAATCTAAATCCCTCTTACCATCTGCATATGATGTATATAAACACAGCCTCACATTTTCTTCTAAAAATTTAAAGATGGGTGTGGCTTGGAATAAGATGAGTAACCCTGAAAAAGTCAAAAAATGAAAAATCACACTGTAGGACTTGGAATATGGTGAGAAACCCTGAAAAAGTCGAAAAATGAGAAAATCATGCAGGAGTACCTGCAATATGGTGAGAAACACTGAAAAAGTCTTAAAATGAGAATATCACACTCTAGGATTTGGAATATGGTGAGAAACTCTGAAAATATCAAAAAATGAGATAATCATGCAGTAGGACCTAGAATATGGTGAGAAACCCTGAAAAAAAGTCAAAAAAATAAGAAAATCACGCAGTAGGACCTGGAAGCTGGTGAGAAACCCTCAAAAAGTCGAAAAATGAGAAAATCATGCAGTAGTACCTGCAATATGGTGAGAAACACTGAAAAAGTCTTAAAATGAGAATATCACACTCTAGGATTTGGAATATGGTGAGAAACTCTGAAAATGTCGAAAAATGAGAAAATCATGCAGTAGGACACAGAATATGGTGAGAAACCCTGAAAAAAAGTCAAAAAATAAGAAAATCACGCAGTAGGACCTGGAAGCTGGTGAGAAATCCTGAAAAAGTCGAAAAATGAGAAAATCAATCTGTAGGATCTGGAATATGTTGAGAAACCCTGAAAAATTCGAAAAATGAGAAAATCACACTGTAGGACTTGGAATATGGTGAGAAACCCTGAAAAAGTCAAAAAATGAGAAAATAACACTGTAGTACCTTGAATATGGTTAGAAAACACTGAAAAAGTCGAAAAATGAGAAAATCACGCAGTGGGACCTGGGATTTGGTGAGAAACACTGAAAAAGTCTTAAAATAGAAAATCACACTGTAGTACTTGGAATATTGTGAAAAATACTGAAAAAGTCTTAAAATGAGAAAATCACACCGTAGGACCTGGAATATGGTGAGAAACCCTGAAAAAGTCAAAAAATGAGAAAAATCACACTGTAGTACATGGAATATGGTGAGAAACTCTGAAAAAGTCGCAAATTATAAAATGACAGTGTAGGACCTGGAATATGTTGAGAAATCCTGAAATATTCGAAAAATGAGAAAATGACAATGTAGAACCTGGAATACCTTAAGAAACCCTGAAAAAGTTAAAAAATGAGAAAAGGACACTCTAGGACTGGAATATGGTGAGAAACCCTGAAACATCGAAAAATGAGAAAATCATGTAGTAGGACCCAGAATATGGTGAGAAATCCTGAAAAAAGTCGAAAAATGAGAAAATCACGCAGTAGGACCTGGAAGCTGGCGAGAAACCCTGAAAAAGTCGAAAAATGAGAAAATCAAACTGTAGGACCTGGAATATGTTGAGAAACCCTGAAAAATACGAAAAAGGCAAAAAACACACTCTAGGACTTGGAATATGATGAGAAACCGTGAAAAAGTCAAAAAATGAAAAAATCACACTTTAGTACCTGGAATATGGTGAGAAACACTAAAAAAGTATTAAAATGAGAAAATCACCCAGTAGGACCTCGAATGTGGTGAGAAACCCTGAAACAGTCGAAAAATAAGAAAATCAAACTTGTAGTACATGCAATATGGTGACAAACCCTGAAAAAGTCGAAAAATGAGAATATCACACTCTAGGACTTGGAATATGATGAGAAACCCTGAAAAAGTCAAAAAATGAGAAAATTACACTGTAGGACTTGGAATATGGTGAGAAACCCTGAAAAATTCGAAAAATGAGAAAATCATGCACTAGGACCCAGAATATGATGAGAAAAACAGAAAAAGTCTTAAAATGAGAAAATCACACTGTAGGACCTGGAATATGGTAAGAAACCCTGAAAATGTCGAAAAATGAGAAAATGACACTATAGGAGCTGGAATATGGTGAGAAGTCATGAAAAAGTCAAAAAAAAAAAAAAGAAATACACACTTGTAGGACTTGCAATATGGTGAGAGACCCTGAAAAAGTCTTAAAATGAGAAAATCACACTGTAGGACTTGGGATATGGTGAGAAACCCTGAAAAAGTCGAAAAATGAGAAAATCACACTGAAGGAACTGGAATATGCTGAGAATCCCTGAAAAATTCGAAAAATGCGAAAATCACACTCTAGGACTTGGAATATGATGAGAAACCCAGAAAAAGTCAAAAAATGAGAAAATCACACTGTAGGACTTGGAATATGGTGAGAAACCCTGAAAAAGTCGAAAAATGAGAAAATCACACTGTAGTACCTGGAATATGGTGAGAAACACTGAAAAAGTCTAAAAATAAGATAAAACATGTAGTACCTTAAATATGATGAGAAACCCTGAAAAAGTCAAAAAATTAGAAAATCAAATTGTAGGAACTGGAATATGCTGAGAATCCCTGAAAAATTTGAAAAATGCGAAAATCACACTCTAGGACTTGGAATACGATGAGAAACCCTGAAAAAGTCAAAAAATGAGAAAATCACACTGTAGTACCTGGAATATGGTGAGAAACACTGAAAAAGTCTAAAAATAAGATAAAACTGTAGTACCTGAAATATGGTGAGAAACCCTGAAAAAGTCGAAAAATGAGAAAATCACACTGTAGGACTTCGAATATGATGAGAAACCGTGAAAAAGTAAAAAAATGAGAAAAATACACTGTAGGAGCTGGAATATGGAGAGAAACCCTGAAAAGGTTAAAAAATTAGAAAATCACAATTGTAGGACCTCCAATATGGTGAGAAACCCTGAAAAAGTCGAAAAATGAGAAAAACACACTGTAGGACCTGGAATATGGTGAGAAACACTGAAAAATTCAAAAAATGAGAAAATCACACAGTAGGACCTGAAATATGGTGAGAAACCGTGAAACAGTCGAAATATAAGAAAATCAAACTTGAAGTACCTGCAATATGGTGAGAAACCCTGAAAAAGTCGAAAAATGAAAAAATCACACTGTAGGATTTGGAATATGATGAGAAACCATGAAAAAGTCAAAAATGAGAAAAATATACTGTAGGAGTTGGAATGTGGTGAGAAAACCTGAAAAAGTCGATGAATAAGAAAATCACACAAGTAGGACCTCCAATATGGTGAGAAACCCTGAAAAAGTCGAAAAATGAGAAAATTACAGACTAGGACATGGAATATTGTAAGAAACCCTTTAAAAGTCGGAAAAAGAGAAAATCACACTGTAGGATTTGGAATATGATGAGAAAACCTGAAAAAGTCAAAAAATGAGAAAATCACACTGTAGTACCTGGAATATTGTGAGAAAACACTGATAAAGTCTAAAAATGAGATAATCACACAGTAGGACTTGGAATATGGTGAGAAACCCTGAAACAGTCGAAAAATAAGAAAATCAAACTTGTAGTACCTGCAATATGGTGAGAAAACCTGAAAAAGTCGAAAAATGAAAAAAATCATACTGTAGCACCTGCAATAGGGTGAGAAATTCTGAAAAAGTCAAAAAATGAGAAAATCACACTGTAGGACCTGGAATATGGTAAGAAACCCTGAAAATGTCGAAAAATGAGAAAATTTCACTGTAGGACTTGGAATAAGATGAGAAACCCTGAAAAAGTTGAAAAATGAGAAAATCAGAATGTAGAAGATGGAATATGGTGAGCAATCCTGAAAAAGTCAAAAAATGAGAAAATCACACTGTGGAACATGGAATATGGTGAGAAACTCTGAAAAAGGCGAAAAATTGGAAAAATCACACTCTAGGACTTGGAATATGATGAGAAACCCTGAAAAAGTCAAAAATGAGAAAATCAGACTGTAGTAGCTTGAATATGGTGAGAAACATGGAAAAAGTCTCAAAATGAGAAAATCACACAGTTGGACCTGAAATATGGTGAGAAACACTCAAACAGTCGAAAAATAAGAAAATCAAACTTGTAGTACATGCAATATGGTGTGAAACCCTGAAAAATTCCAAAAATGAGAAAATCACACTGTAGGATTTAGAATATGATGAGAAACCGTGAAAAAGTCAAAAAATGAGAAAAATACACTGTAGAAGCTGGAATATGGTGAGTAAACCCTGAAAAAGTCGAAAAATAAGAAAATCACACTTGTAGAACCTCCAATATGGTGAGAAACCCTGAAAAAGTCAAAAAATGAGAAAATCACACTGTAGGACCTGGAATATGCTGAGAAACCCTGAAAAAGTCTTAACATGAGAAAATCACACTGTAGGACTTGGAATAAGATGAGAAACCCTAAAAAAGTCGAAAAATGAGAAAAATACAATGAAGGAGTTGGAATATGTTGAGAAACCCTGAAAAAGTCTTAAAATGAGAAAATCACACTATAGGACCTGGAATATGGTGAGAAACTCTGAAAAAGTCAAAAAAAGAGAAAATCACACTCTAGGACTTGGAATATGATGAGAAACCCTGAAAAAGTCAAAAAAAGAGAAAATCAGACTGTAGTACCTGGAATATGTTGAGAAACCCTGAAAAAGTCTAAAAATGAGAAAATCAAACAGTAGGACCTGGAATATGGTGAGAAACCCTGAAAGATCAAAAAATAAGAAAATCAAACTTGTAGTACCTGCAATATGGTGAGAAACCCTGAAAAAGTCAAAAAATGAGAAAATCACAATATAGGACTTGGAATAAGATGAGAAACCGTGAAAAAGACAAAAAATGACAAAAACACACTGTAGGAGCTGGAATATGGTGAGAAACCCTGAAAAAGTCCAAAAATAAGAAATTCACACTTGTAGGACCTGCAATATGGTGAGAAACCCTGAAAAAGTCGAAAAATGAGAAAATCACACTGTAGGACTTGGAATAAGATGAGACACCCTGAAAAAGTCAAAAAATGAGAAAATTTCACTGTAGGACTTGACATAAGATGAGAAACCCTGAAAAAGTTGAAAAATGAGAAAATCACAATGTAGAACATGGAATATGGTGAGCAATCCTAAAAAAGGATTGTAGCTGTCTTCAGACACTCCAGAAGAGGGTGTCAGATTCTGGAGTATCTTAATCCCTCTTATGGTAAGCATATGATGTACATAAACACAGTCTCACATATACTTCTAAAAATTTAAAGATGGGCGGGGCCACTGAGAGGGCTCAACAATTAACAGCATTGTCTCTTCTTCCAGAGAATCTGGGATCAACTACCAGCAACTATATGGTGACCCATCTCCAGTTCCAGGGGATAAGATAGACAGACAGACAGACATACAGACAGACAGAGATAAGGATGGCAGGCCTGCCTGGTCTCTCTTTCTTTATTATAATTTTTTAAAAATGTTTATTTGTTTATTTATGAATTTATTAGATATAAGTACACTGTAGCTGTCTTCAGACACTCCAGAAGCGGGTGTCAGATTCTGGAGAATCTAAATCCCTCTTATGGTCTGCATATTCGGTACATAAACACAGCCTCACATATACTTCTAAAAATTTAAAGATGGGTGGAGCCACTGAAAGGGCTCAACAATTAACAGCATTGTCTCCTCTTCCAGAGAACCTGGGATCAACTACCAGCAAATATATGGTGGCCCATCTCCAGTTCCAGGGGATCAGACAGACAGACAGACAAGGATGACAGGCCTTCCTGGTTTTTATTTCTTTCTTATCCGTTTAAAAATGTTTATTTATTTATTTATGAATTTATTAGATATAAGTACACTGTAGCTGTCTTCAGACTCTCCAGTAGAGGGTGTCAGATTCTGGAGAATCTATATCCCTCTTATGATCTGCATATGATGTACATAAAAACAGCTTCACATTTACTTCTAAAAATTTAAAGATGGGTGGGGCCACTGAAAGGGCTCAACAATTAACAGCATTGTCTCCTCTTCCAGAGAACCTGGGATCAACTACCAGCAAATATATGGTGGCCCATCTCCAGATCCAGGGGATCAGAGAGACAGACAGACAGACCGACAAGGATGGCAGGCCTGCCTGGTTTTTCTTTCTTTCTTATCCTTTTTTAAAACATGTTTATTTATTTATTTATGTATTTATTAGATATAAGTACACTGTAGCTGTCTTCAGACACTCCAGAAGCGGGTGTCAGATTCTGGAGAATCTAAATCCCTCTTATGGTCTGCATATTCGGTACATAAACACAGCCTCACATATACTTCTAAAAATTTAAAGATGGGTGGGGCCACTGAAAGGGCTCAACAATTAACAGCATTGTCTCCTCTTCCAGAGAACCTGGGATCAACTACCAGCAACTATATGGTGGCCCATCTCCAGTTCCAGGGGATCAGACAGACAGACAGACAAGGATGACAGGCCTTCCTGGTTTTTATTTCTTTCTTATCCGTTTAAAAATGTTTATTTATTTATTTATGAATTTATTAGATATAAGTACACTGTAGCTGTCTTCAGACTCTCCAGAAGAGGGTGTCAGATTCTGGAGAATCTATATCCCTCTTATGATCTGCATATGATGTACATAAAAACAGCTTCACATTTACTTCTAAAAATTTAAAGATGGGTGGGGCCACTGAAAGGGCTCAACAATTAACAGCATTGTCTCCTCTTCCAGAGAACCTGGGATCAACTACCAGCAAATATATGGTGGCCCATCTCCAGATCCAGGGGATCAGAGAGACAGACAGACAGACCGACAAGGATGGCAGGCCTGCCTGGTTTTTCTTTCTTTCTTATCCTTTTTTAAAACATGTTTATTTATTTATTTATGTATTTATTAGATATAAGTACACTGTAGCTGTCTTCAGACACTCAGGAAGAGGGTGTCAGATTCTGGAGAATCTAAATACCTCTTATGATCTGCATATGATGTACATAAACACAGCCTCACATATACTTCTAAAAATTTAAAGATGGGTGGGGCCACTAAAAGGGATCAACAATTAACAGCATTGTCTCCTCTTCCAGAGAACCTGGGATCAACAACCAGCAATTATATGGTGGCCCATCTCCAGTTCCAGGGGATCAGACAGACAGACAGACAGACAGAGATAAGGATGGAAGGCCTGCCTGGACTTTCTTTCTTTATTATCCTTATTTAAAAATATTTATTTGTTTATTTATGTATTTATTAGATATAAGTACACTGTAGCTGTCTTCAGACATTCCAGAAGAGGGTGTCAGATGCTGGAGAATCTAAATCCCTCTTATGGTCTGCATTTGATGTACATAAACATAGCCTCACATATACTTCTAAAAATTTAAAGATGGGTGGGGCCACTGAAAGGGCTCAACAATTAACAGCATTGTCTCCTCTTCCAGAGAACCTGGGATCAACTACCAGCAACTATATGGTGTCCCATCTCCAGTTACAGGGGATCAGACAGACAGACAGACAGACAAAAGTGATAAGGATGGCAGGCCTGCATGGTCTTTCTTTCTTTCTTCTCCGTTTAAAAAAATGTTTATTTATTTATTTATATTTATTTAATTATTTATTTTTAATGTATTTATTAGATATAAGTACACAATACTTGTCTTCAGACACTCCAGAAGAGGGTGTCAGATTCTGGAGAATCTAAATCCCTCTTATGGTCTGCATATGATGTACATAAACACAGCCTCTCATATACTTCTAAAAATTTAAATATGGGTGGGGCCACTAAAAGGGATCAACAATTAACAGCATTGTCTCCTCTTCCAGAGAACCTGGGATCAACAACCAGCAATTATCTGGTGGCCCATTTCCAGTTCCAGGGGATCAGACAGACACACAGACAGACAGACAGAGATAAGGATGGCAGGCCTGCCTGGTCTTTCTTTCTTTCTTATCATTTTAAAAAAGGTTTGTTTATTTATTTATTTATTTATTTATTTATTTATTTATGTATTTGTTAGATATAAGTACACTGTAGCTATCTTCAGACACTCCAGAAGAGGCTGTTTGATTCTGTAGAATGTAAATCCCCCTTATGTTCTGCATATGATGTACATAAACACAGCCTCACATATTCTTCTAAAAATTAAAAGATGGTTGGGGCCACTGAAAAGAACCAACAATTAACAGCATTGTCTCCTCTTCCAGAGAACCTGAGATCAACTACCAGCAACTATATGGTGGCCCATCTCCAGTTTCAGGGGATCAGACAGACAAACAGACAGACAGACAAACAGACAGACAGACAGACAGAGATAAGGATGGCAGGCCTGCCTGGTCTTTCTTTCTTTCTTATCCTTTTAAAAAATGTTTATTTATTTATTTATTTATTTATGTATTTTTTATATATAAGTACACTGTAGCTGTCTTCAGACACTCCAGAAGAGGGTGTCAGATTCTGAAGAATCTAAATCCCTCTTATGGTCTGCATATGATGTACATAAACACAGTCTCACATATACTTCTAAAAATTTAAAGATGGGTGGGGCCACTGAAAGGGCTCAACAATTAACAGCATTGTCTCCTCTTCCAGAGAACCTGGGATCAACTACCAGCAACTATATGGTGGCCCATCTCCAGTTCCAGGGGATCAGACAGACAGACAGACAGACAGATATACGGATGGCAGGCCTGCCTGGTCTTTCTTTCTTTATTATACTGTTGAAAAAATGTTTATTTATTTATTTATTTATTTATTTTTTATTTATTTATGTATTTATTAGATATAAGACCACTGTAGCTGTCTTCAGACACTTCAGAAGATGTTGTCAGATTCTGGAGAATCTAAATCCCTCTCATGGTCTGCATATGATGTACATAAACACAGACTCACATATACTTCTAAAAATTTAAAGATGTGTGGGGCCACTGAAAGGACTCAACAATTAACAGCATTGTCTCCTCTTCCAGAGAAACTCGGATCAACTACCAGCAACTATATGGTGGCCCATTCCAGTTCCAGGGGATCAGACAGACAGACAGACAGACAGACAGAGATAAGGATGGCAGGCCTGCTGGACTTTCTTTTTTTCTTATCCTTTTTAAAAAATGTTTATTTATTTATTTATTTATTTATTTATTTATTTATTTATTTATTTATTAGATATAAGTACACTGTAGCTGTCCTCAGACACTCCAGAAGAGGGTGTCAGATTCTGGAGAATCTAAATCCCTCTTATGGTCTGCATATGATGTACATAAACACAGCCTCTCATATACTTCTAAAAATTTAAATATGGGTGGGACCACTAAAAGGGATCAACAATTAACAGCATTGTCTCCTCTTCCAGAGAACCTGGGATCAACTACCAGCAACTATATGGTGGCCCATCTGCAGTTCCAGGGGATCAGACAGACAGACAGACAGACAGACAGACAGAGATAAGGATGGCAGGCCTGCCTGGTCTTTCTTTCTTTCTTTCTTTCTTATCCTTTAAAAAATGTTTATTTATTTATGTATTTATTATATATAAGTACACTGTAGCTGTCTACAGACACTCCAGAAGAGTGTGTTAGATTCTAGAGAATCTAAATCCCTCTTATGGTCTGTGTATGATGTACATAAACACAGCCTCACATATACTGAGCTGAGGTGTCACAGGCCAACTGCTGGAATTTCTGAGTACCACCTAGAGAGAGAAAACCTATGCTGTGGTTGTTTAATTTATGTATTTTATTATTTCTATTTGTTGTTTTGTTTTGTTTTATTTGTTTTTAGAAAAGGCCTCAGTCTGTAGCTCTGGCTGACCCAGGACTGCCTACCTGTGTTAATTAGGGTTTCACAGCTGAGAACAGACACCAAGAGCAAGGTAAGGTTTAGAAAACCCGACCTTCAGTGGTGGCTCAAGCTCTTAATGAGAGCACTCTGTAGGCAGAGGCAGTAAGTTTCTGAGTTCGAGGCCACCCTGGTGAAAGACATGGTTAGGCAGGGCTAGGGTAGGCTAGGGTAGGCTAGGGTAGGCTAGGGTAGGCTAGGGTAGGCTAGGGTAGGCTAGGGTAGGCTAGGGTAGGCTAGGGTAGGCTAGGGTAGGCTAGGGTAGGCTAGGGTAGGCTAGGGTAGGCTAGGCCAGGGTGAGAAGAAAAGAAAGAAAGAAAGGAAGGAAGGAAGGAAGGAAGGAAGGAAGGAAGGAAGGAAGGAAGGAAGGAAGGAAGGAAGAAAAAGTTTTATAAAAAGTGTTAAAGTTTTTAAAAATTAAAAAAAAAATACCAGATCACCATCACACAACATTGGCTGTCTTCAGGTGTATCCTTTCAGCCTCCAAAACAAAAAGCAATGGCTGGCTGTCTTCAGGTGTATCCTATACTCCAGTCTTATTTCCAACCTAAGAGCTGGGCTGAGCTGCCTCATTATGTAATTGCAAACCTTCCTTGGTTTGTCTTTTCCATTTCTAAGACTAACAGGCCTTTTTCTATTTAGAGAATATGCTCATGACTGTACTTTAGATATAGTAAATATAACTGTTGCTTATAAAACTTGTTTTCTAGGAATTTTTAAAGGGCAATGGCAGAGTTTATTTTTTAAAAATATTTTGCATTTATTTATTTGTGTGAGTGATGAAGCTCAGGTCTTCAAACTCGTCAGGAGGTATGATTACCTCCCCTCTCTCTCAACCCCTCTCTCTCCTCTCTCAATGATTGTGTAAGAATGTTTTGCATGTGTATGCTGTGCCCACAGACTCCAGAACAGAGTATTAGATCCCCTGGAACTGGAGATGGGCCACCATATATAATACTGGTAATTGAGCCCAGGTTCTCTGGAAGAGGAGACAATGCTCTTAATTGTTGAGCCCTCTCTGTAGCCACATCTTTCTTTCTATTTTTTTTTGAGTATATGTGAGGCTGTGTTTATATACATCATATGCAGACAATAAGAATGATTTAGATTCTTCAGAATCTGACACCCTCTTCTGGACTGTCTGAAGATAGCTACAGCATACTTAAATATAATAAATAAATAAATCTTTAAAAAGAAAAGGAAAAGTAAAAAAGAAAGAACAGGCCTGCCATATGCATGTTCATAGAGGAAAATGGAAGAGACCCCAATCTAACCTCAGCAGGGTGCTTCCTTCTGGATGGTAGCTCACAGTTTCATCCCAGCAAGACAGGCAAATCACTGAGTTCAAGGACAGTAAGGTTCAGGACAGCCAAGGTTAGGAAGGAAAAGGGTCTATGTTGAGAATACAAACCTACAAAACAACAACTAGGAAAAAGAAGTGACAGTGTAACTTGGGGTAGGGTACCAACAAGAGAAAGCTTTCTGTTACCACTTACAAACACCAGTAGCCTTGCACCCTTCTGCCCAGGTCCCTGCCTTCCTTTCTAGGAATTCTAAGGATGCCAGGGTGTGGGGGAATCCAGATTAACTTTTTAATAACAAAGACTTGGTCTTTGATGTCTATAGGAAGCCCTTCTCAGTGCCTTTAACTACCACTGAACTTTCAGGGCTGTGACTCAACTGTAACAAGGAACAGAGCTAAGAACCTGCAGCCTTTGAAAACAACTATTTTTTTAAAGTGGGGGACACAAATCAGCAGTAGAACCCCTCAGGTTCAGCCATAATACTTGTTAGGGAAACAGCCTCAATGTCCGGAGCTGAGGTCTCATGGGTGAACTGCTTCAAACTCTGAGTATCATTGAAAGAAAGAAAAGATATCATGTGGTTTCTTAATTTATTTATTTTATTATTTCTATTTTTTTGTTTTCTTTTGTTTTGTTTTAGAAAAGGCCTCAGTCTGTAGCTATGGCTGACCTAGGACAGACTACATGTGTTAATTAGGGTTTCACAGTTGAGAAACAGACCATACCTATGTAAGACTTAGAAAACCCAACAGTCAGTGGTGGCTCGAGCTCTTAATGAGAGCACTCTGGAGGCAGAGGCAGTCAGTTTCTGAGTTCGAGGCCAGCCTGGTTAAAGACAGGGATAGGCAGGGCTAGGCAAGGCAGGGCTGGGCTAGGCTAGGCTAGGCAAGGGGCTGGGCTAGGCAAGGCAAGGGGCTAGGCTAGGCAACGCAAGGGGCTAGGCAAGACAGACAGACAGAGAGAAAGACAGACAAGGATGGAAGCCTGCCTGGTTTTTCTTTCTTTCTTATCCCTTTTAAAAAATGTATATTTATTTATTTATTTATTTATTTATTTATTTATTTATGTATTTATTAGATATAAGTAAACTGTAGCTGTCTTCAGACACTCCAGAAGAGGGTTTCAGATTCTGGAGAATCTATATCACTCTTATGGTCTGCATATGATGTACATAAACACAGCCTCACATATACTTCTAAAAATTTAAAGATGGGTAGGACCACTGAAAGGGCTCAACAATTAACATCATTGTCTCCTCTTCCAGAGAACCTGGGATCAACTACCAGGAACTATATGGTGGCCCATCTCCAGTTCCAGGGGATCAGACAGACAGACAGAGATACAGACAGATAGAGTTAAGGATGGCAGGCCTACCTGGTCTTTCATTCTTTCTTATCCTTTTAAAAAATGTTTATTTATTTATTTATTTATTTATTTATTTATTTATTTATTTATTTATTCGATATAAGTACACTGTAGCTGTCTTCAGACACTCCAGAAGAGGGTGTCAGATTCTGGAGAATCTAAATCCCTCTTATGGTCTGCATATGATGTACATGAACACAGCCTCACATATACTTATAAAAATTTAAAGATGGGTGCGGCCACTGAAAGGGCTCAAAAATTAACAGCATTGTCTCCTCTTCCAGAGAACCTGGGATCAACTACCAGCAACTATATGGTGGCCCATCTCCAGTTCCAGGCGATCAGACAGACAGACAGACATACAGACAAGGATGGCAGGCCTTCCTGGTTTTTATTTCTTTCTTATCCGTTTAAAAAGGTTTATTTATTTATTTATGAATTTATTATACATAAGTACACTGTAGCTGTCTTCAGACACTCAGGAAGAGGGTGTCAGATTCTGGAGAATCTAAGTCTCTCTTATGATATGCATATGATGTACGTAAAAACAGCTTCACATTTATTTCTAAAAATTTAAAGATGGGTGGGACCACTGTGAGGGCTCAACAATTAACAGCATTGTCTCCTCTTCCAGAGAACCTGGGATCAACTACCAGCAACTATATGGTGGCCCATCTCCAGATCCAGGGGATCAGAGAGACAGACAGACAGACAGACAGACAAGGATGGCAGGCCTGCCTGGTTTTTCTTTCTTTCTTATCCTTTTTAAAACATGTTTATTTATTTATTTATTTATTTATTTATTTATTTATTTATTTATGTATTTATTAGATATAAGTACACTGTAGCTGTCTTCAGACACTCCAGAAGAGGGTATCAGATTCTGGAGAATATAAATCCCTCTTATGGTCTACATACAATGTACATAAACACAGCCTCACATATATTTCTAAAAATTTAAAGATGGGTGGGGTCACTAAAGAAAGGGCTCAACAATTAACAGCATTGTCTCCTCTTCCAGAGAACCTGGGATTAAACTACCAGCAACTATGTGGTGGCACATCTCCAGTTCCAGGGGATCAGACAGACAGACAGACAGACAGACAGACAGAGATAAGGATGGCAGGCCTGCTAGTCTTTATTTTTTTCTTATCCTTTTAAAAAAATGTTTATTTATTTATTTATTTATTTATTTATTTATTTATTTATTTATTTATTAGATATAAGTACACTGTAGCTGTCTTCAGACACTCCAGAAGAGGGTATCAGATTCTGGAGAATCTAAATACCTCTTATGGTCTGCATATGATGTACATAACACAGCCTCACATATATTTCTAAAAATTTAAAGATGTGTGGGGCCACTGAAAGGGCTCAACAATTAACAGCATTGTCTCCTCTTCCAGAGAACCTGGATCAACTACCAGCAACTATATGGTGGCCCATCTCCAGTTCCAGGGAATCAGACAGACAGACAGACAGACAGATATAAGGATGGAAGGCCTGCCTGGATTTTCTTTCTTTATTATCCTTATTTAAAAATGTTTATTTGTTTATTTAAGTATTTATTAGCCATAAGTACACTGTAGCTGTCTTCAGACACTCCAGAAGAGGGTGTCATATGCTGGAGAATCTAAATCCCTCTTATGGTCTGCATTTGATGTACATAAACATAGCCTCACATATACTTCTAAAAATTTAAAGATGGGTGGGGCCACTGAAAGCGCTCAACAATTAACAGCATTGTCTCCTTTTCCAGAGAACCTGGGATCAACTACCAGCAACTATATGGTGTCCCATCTCCAGTTACAGGGGATCAGACAGACAGACAGACAGACAGAAAGTGATAAGGATGGCAGGCCAGCATGGTCTTTCTTTCTTTCTTCTCCGTTTAAAAAAAATGTTTATTTATTTATTTTTATTTATTTATTTATTTACTTATTTATTTATTTATTTATTTATTTATTTATTTTTAATGTATTTATTAGATATAAGTACACAATACTTGTCTTCAGACACTCCAGAAGAGGTTGTCAGATTCTGGAGAATCTAAATCCCTCTTATGGTCTGCATATGATGTACATAAACACAGCCTCACATATACTTCTAAAAATTTAAAGATGGGTGGGGCCACTAAAAGGGATCAACAATTAACAGCATTGTCTCCTCTTCCAGAGAACCTGGGATCAATAACCAGTAATTATATGGTGGCCCATCTCCAGTTCCAGGGGATCAGACAGACACACAGACAGACAGACAGAGATAAGGATGGCAGGCCTGCCTGGTCTTTCTTTCTTTCTTATCATTTTAAAAAAGGTTTATTTATTTATTTATGTATTTATTAGATATAAGTACACTATAGCTATCTTCAGACACTCCAGAAGAGGGTGTTTGATTCTGCAGAACGTAAATCCCATTTATGTTCTGCATATGATGTACATAAACACAGCCTCACATATTCTTCTAAAAATTTAAAGATGGTTGGGGCCACTGAAAGGAACCAACAATTAACAGCATTGTCTCCTCTTCCAGAGAACCTGGGATCAACTACCAGCAACTATATGTTGGCCCATCTCCAGTTTCAGGGGATCAGACAGACAAACAGACAGACAGAAAGACAGAGATAAGGATGGCAGGCCTGCCTGGTCTTTCTTTCTTTCTTATCCTTTTTAAAAAATGTTTATTTATTTATTTATTTATGTATTTTTTAGATATAAGTACACTGTAGCTGTCTTCAGACACTCCAGAAGAGGGTGTCAGATTCTGGAGAATCTAAATCCCTCTTATGGTCTGCATATGATGTACATAAACACAGCCTCACATATACTTCTAAAAATTTAAAGATGGGTGGGGTCACTAAAGAAAGGGCTCAACAATTAACAGCATTGTCTCCTCTTCCAGAGAACCTGGGATGAACTACCAGCAACTATATGGTGGCCCATCTCCAGTTCCAGGGGATCAGACAGACAGACAGACAGACAGAGATAAGGATGGCAGGCGTGCCTGGTCTTTCTTTCTTTATTATACTGTTGAAAAAATGTTTATTTATTTATTTATTTATTTTTATTTATGTATTTATTAGATATAAGTACACTGTAGCTGTCTTCAGACACTTCAGAAGATGTTGTCAGATTCTTGAGAATCTAAATCCCTCTTATGGTCTGCATATGATGTACATAAACACAGACTCACATATACTTCTAAAAATTTAAAGATGTGTGGGGCCACTGAAAGGACTCAACAATTAACAGCATTGTCTCCTCTTCCAGAGAACCTCGGATCAACTACCAGCAAATATATGGGGCCCATTCCAGTTCCAGGGGATCAGACTGACAGACAGACAGACAGACAGACAGAGATAACGATGGCAGGCCTGCTGGTCTTTCTTTTTTTCTTATCCTTTTTAAAAAATGTTTGTTTATTTACTTATTTATTTATTTATTTATTTATTCATTTATTTATTTATTTATTTATTTATTTATTTATTTATTAGATATAAGTACACTGTAGCTGTCTTCAGACACTCCAGAAGAGGGTGTCAGATTGTGGAGAATCTAAATCCCTCTTTTGGTCTGCATATGATGTACATAAACACAGACTCACATATACTTCTAAAAATTTCAAGATGTGTGGGGCCACTGAAAGCGCTCAACAATTAACAGCATTGTCTCCTCTTCCAGAGAACCTGGGATCAACTACCAGCAACTATATGGTGGCCCATCTCCAGTTCCAGGGGATTAGACAGACAGACAGACAGAGATAAGGATGGCAGGCCTGCTGGTCTTTCTTTTTTTCTTATCCTTTTTAAAAAATGTTTATTTATTTATTTATTTCTTTATTTATTTATTTATTTATGTATTTATTAGATATATGTACACTGTATCCGTCATAGACACTCCAAAAGACGGTGTCAGATTCTGGAGAATCTAAATCCCTCTTACGGTCTGAATATGATGTACATAAACACAGCATCACATTTACTTCTAGAAATTTAAAGATGAGTGGGGCCACTGAAAGGGCTGAACAATTAACAGAATTGTCTCCTCTTCAGAGTACCTGGGATCAACTACCAGCAACTATATGGTGGCCCATCTCCAGTTCCAGGAGATCAGACAGACAGACAGACAGAGAGACAGACAGACAGACATAGATAAGGATGACCGTCCAGCCTGGTCTTTCTTTCTATCTTATTCTTTTTAAAAAATGTTTGTTTATTTATTTATTTATTTATTTATTTATTTATTTATTTATTTATTTATTTATGTATTTATTAGATATAAGTACACTTTAGCTATCTTCAGACACTCCAGAAGAGGGTGTCAGATTCTGGAGAATCTATATCCCTCTTATGGTCTGCATATGATGTACATAAACACAGCCTCACATATACTTCTAAAAATTTAAAGATGTGTGGGGCCACTGAAATGTCTCAACAATTAACAGCATTGTCTACTCATCAGAGATCCTGGGATCAACTACCAGCAACTTTATGGTGGCCCATCTCCAGTTCCATGTTATCTGACAGACAGACAGAGAGACAAGGAAAGAAAGAAAGAAAGAAAGAAAGAAAGAAAGAAAGAAAGAAAGAAAGAAAGAAAGAAAGAAAAAGTTTTATAAAAAGTGTTAAAGTTTTTAAAAATTAAAAAAAAAATACCAGATCACCATCACACAGCATTGGCTGTCTTCAGGTGTATCCTTTCAGCCTCCAAAACAAAAAGCAATGGCTGGCTGTCTTCAGGTGTATCCTATTCTCCAGTCTTATTTCCAACCTAAGAGCTGGGCTGAGCTGCCTCATTATGTAATTGCAAACCTTCCTTGGTTTGTCTTTTCCATTTCTAAGACTAACAGGCCTTTTTCTATTTAGAGAATATGCTCATGACTGTACTTTAGATATAGTAAATATAACTGTTGCTTATAAAACTTGTTTTCTAGGAATTTTTAAAGGGCAATGGCAGAGTTTATTTTTTAAAAATATTTTGCATTTATTTATTTGTGTGAGTGATGAAGCTCAGGTCTTCAAACTCGTCAGGAGGTATGATTACCTCCCCTCTCTCTCAACCCCTCTCTCTCCTCTCTCAATGATTGTGTAAGAATGTTTTGCATGTGTATGCTGTGCCCACAGACTCCAGAACAGAGTATTAGATCCCCTGGAACTGGAGATGGGCCACCATATATAATACTGGTAATTGAGCCCAGGTTCTCTGGAAGAGGAGACAATGCTCTTAATTGTTGAGCCCTCTCTGTAGCCACATCTTTCTTTCTATTTTTTTTTTTGAGTATATGTGAGGCTGTGTTTATATACATCATATGCAGACAATAAGAATGATTTAGATTCTTCAGAATCTGACACCCTCTTCTGGATTGTCTGAAGATAGCTACAGCATACTTAAATATAATAAATAAATAAATCTTTAAAAAGAAAAGGAAAAGTAAAAAAGAAAGAACAGGCCTGCCATATGCATGTTCATAGAGGAAAATGGAAGAGACCCCAATCTAACCTCAGCAGGGTGCTTCCTTCTGGATGGTAGCTCACAGTTTCATCCCAGCAAGACAGGCAAATCACTGAGTTCAAGGACAGTAAGGTTCAGGACAGCCAAGGTTAGGAAGGAAAAGGGTCTATGTTGAGAATACAAACCTACAAAACAACAACTAGGAAAAAGAAGTGACAGTGTAACTTGGGGTAGGGTACCAACAAGAGAAAGCTTTCTGTTACCACTTACAAACACCAGTAGCCTTGCACCCTTCTGCCCAGGTCCCTGCCTTCCTTTCTAGGAATTCTAAGGATGCCAGGGTGTGGGGGAATCCAGATTAACTTTTTAATAACAAAGACTTGGTCTTTGATGTCTATAGGAAGCCCTTCTCAGTGCCTTTAACTACCACTGAACTTTCAGGGCTGTGACTCAACTGTAACAAGGAACAGAGCTAAGAACCTGCAGCCTTTGAAAACAACTATTTTTTTAAAGTGGGGGACACAAATCAGCAGTAGAACCCCTCAGGTTCAGCCATAATACTTGTTAGGGAAACAGCCTCAATGTCCGGAGCTGAGGTCTCATGGGTGAACTGCTTCAAACTCTGAGTATCATTGAAAGAAAGAAAAGATATCATGTGGTTTCTTAATTTATTTATTTTATTATTTCTATTTTTTTGTTTTCTTTTGTTTTGTTTTAGAAAAGGCCTCAGTCTGTAGCTATGGCTGACCTAGGACAGACTACATGTGTTAATTAGGGTTTCACAGTTGAGAAACAGACCATACCTATGTAAGACTTAGAAAACCCAACAGTCAGTGGTGGCTCGAGCTCTTAATGAGAGCACTCTGGAGGCAGAGGCAGTCAGTTTCTGAGTTCGAGGCCAGCCTGGTTAAAGACAGGGATAGGCAGGGCTAGGCAAGGCAGGGCTGGGCTAGGCTAGGCTAGGCAAGGGGCTGGGCTAGGCAAGGCAAGGGGCTAGGCTAGGCAACGCAAGGGGCTAGGCAAGACAGACAGACAGAGAGAAAGACAGACAAGGATGGAAGCCTGCCTGGTTTTTCTTTCTTTCTTATCCCTTTTAAAAAATGTATATTTATTTATTTATTTATTTATTTATTTATTTATTTATTTATTTATTTATTTATTAGATATAAGTACACTGTAGCTGTCTTCAGACACTCCAGAAGAGGGTTTCAGATTCTGGAGAATCTATATCCCTCTTATGGTCTGCATATGATGTACATAAACACAGCCTCACATATACTTCTAAAAATTTAAAGATGGGTAGGACCACTGAAAGGGCTCAACAATTAACATCATTGTCTCCTCTTCCAGAGAACCTGGGATCAACTACCAGCAACTATATGGTGGCCCATCTCCAGTTCCAGGGGATCAGACAGACAGACAGAGATACAGACAGATAGAGTTAAGGATGGCAGGCCTACCTGGTCTTTCATTCTTTCTTATCCTTTTAAAAAATGTTTATTTATTTATTTATTTATTTATTTATTTATTTATTTATTTATTCGATATAAGTACACTGTAGCTGTCTTCAGACACTCCAGAAGAGGGTGTCAGATTCTGGAGAATCTAAATCCCTCTTATGGTCTGCATATGATGTACATGAACACAGCCTCACATATACTTATAAAAATTTAAAGATGGGTGGGGCCACTGAAAGGGCTCAAAAATTAACAGCATTGTCTCCTCTTCCAGAGAACCTGGGATCAACTACCAGCAACTATATGGTGGCCCATCTCCAGTTCCAGGCGATCAGACAGACAGACAGACATACAGACAAGGATGGCATGCCTTCCTGGTTTTTATTTCTTTCTTATCCGTTTAAAAAGGTTTATTTATTTATTTATGAATTTATTATATATAAGTACACTGTAGCTGTCTTCAGACACTCAGGAAGAGGGTGTCAGATTCTGGAGAATCTAAGTCCCTCTTATGATATGCATATGATGTACGTAAAAACAGCTTCACATTTATTTCTAAAAATTTAAAGATGGGTGGGGCCACTGTGAGGGCTCAACAATTAACAGCATTGTCTCCTCTTCCAGAGAACCTGGGATCAACTACCAGCAACTATATGGTGGCCCATCTCCAGATCCAGGAGATCAGAGAGACAGACAGACAGACAGACAGACAAGGATGGCAGGCCTGCCTGGTTTTTCTTTCTTTCTTATCCTTTTTAAAACATGTTTATTTATTTATTTATTTATTTATTTATTTATTTATTTATGTATTTATTAGATATAAGTACACTGTAGCTGTCTTCAGACACTCCAGAAGAGGGTATCAGATTCTGGAGAATATAAATCCCTCTTATGGTCTACATACAATGTACATAAACACAGCATCACATTTACTTCTAGAAATTTAAAGATGAGTGGGGCCACTGAAAGGGCTGAACAATTAACAGAATTGTCTCCTCTTCAGAGTACCTGGGATCAACTACCAGCAACTTTATGGTGGCCCATCTCCAGTTCCATGTTATCAGACAGACAGACAGAGAGACAAGGATAAGGATGGCAGGCCTGCCTGGTCTTTCTTTCTTTTTTATCCTTTTTAAAAAATGTTTATTTATTTATTTATGTATTTATTAGAAATAAGTACAATGTAGCTGTCTTCAAACAATCCAGAAGAGGGTGTCAGATTCTGGAGAATCTAAATCCCTCTTATGGTCTGCATATGATGTACATAAACACAGCACAACTTTACTTCTAAAAATTCAAAGATGGGTGGGGCCACTGAAATGGCTCAACAATTAACAGCATTGTCTCCTCTTCCAGAGAGCCTGGGATCAACTACCAGTAACTATATGGTGGCCCATCTCCAGTACCAGGGTATCAAACAGACAGACAGACAGACAGAGATAAGGATGGCAGGCCTGCCTGGTCTTTCTTTCTTTCTTATCCTTTTTAAAAAAAATTATTTTTTATATATGTATTTATTAGATATAAGTACACTGTAGCTGTCTTTAGACACTGCAGAAGAGGGTGTCAGATTCTGGAGAATCTAAATCCCTCTTAGGGTCTGCATATGATGTACATAAACACAGACTCACATTTTCTTCTAAAAATTTAAAGATGGGTGGGGCCACTGAAAGGGCTCAACAATTAACAGCATTGTCTCCTCTTCCAGAGAACCTGGGATAAACTACCAGCAACACTATGGTGGCCCATCTCCAGTTCCAGGGTATCAGACAGACAGACAGACAGACAGAGATAAGGGTGGCAGGCCTGCCTGGTCTTTCTTTTTTCTTATCCTTTTTAAATAATGTTTTTTTAATTATTTATTTATGTATTTATTAGATATAAGTACACAGTAGCTGTCTTCAGACACTCCAGAAGAGGGTGTCAGATTCTGGAGAATCTAAATCCCTCTTATGGTCTGCATATGATGTACATAAACACAGCCTCACATATACTTCTAAAAATTTAAAGATGGGTAGGACCACTGAAAGGGCTCAACAATTAACATCATTGTCTCCTCTTCCAGAGAACCTGGGATTAAACTACCAGCAACTATGTGGTGGCCCATCTCCAGTTCCAGGGGATCAGACAGACAAACAGACAGACAGACAGAGATAAGGATGGCAGGCCTGCTAGTCTTTATTTTTTTCTTATCCTTTTAAAAAAATGTTTATTTATTTATTTATTTATTTATTTATTTATTTATTTATTTATTTATTTATTAGATATAAGTACACTGTAGCTGTCTTCAGACACTCCAGAAGAGGGTATCAGATTCTGGAGAATCTAAATAACTCTTATGGTCTGCATATGATGTACATAACACAGCCTCACATATATTTCTAAAAATTTAAAGATGTGTGGGGCCACTGAAAGGGCTCAACAATTAACAGCATTGTCTCCTCTTCCAGAGAAACTGGATCAACTACCAGCAACTATATGGTGGCCCATCTCCAGTTCCAGGGAATCAGACAGACAGACAGACAGACAGATATAAGGATGGAAGGCCTGCCTGGATTTTCTTTCTTTATTATCCTTATTTAAAAATGTTTATTTGTTTATTTATGTATTTATTAGACATAAGTACACTGTAGCTGTCTTCAGACACTCCAGAAGAGGGTGTCATATGCTGGAGAATCTAAATCCCTCTTATGGTCTGCATTTGATGTACATAAACATAGCCTCACATATACTTCTAAAAATTTAAAGATGGGTGGGGCCACTGAAAGGGCTCAACAATTAACAGCATTGTCTCCTTTTCCAGAGAACCTGGGATCAACTACCAGCAACTATATGGTGTCCCATCTCCAGTTACAGGGGATCAGACAGGCAGACAGACAGACAGAAAGTGATAAGGATGGCAGGCCTGCATGGTCTTTCTTTCTTTCTTCTCCGTTTAAAAAAAAAATGTTTATTTATTTATATTTATTTATTTATTTATTTATTTATTTATTTATTTATTTTTAATGTATTTATTAGATATAAGTACACAATACTTGTCTTCAGACACTCCAGAAGAGGTTGTCAGATTCTGGAGAATCTAAATCCCTCTTATGGTCTGCATATGATGTACATAAACACAGCCTCACATATACTTCTAAAAATTTAAAGATGGGTGGGGCCACTAAAAGGGATCAACAATTAACAGCATTGTCTCCTCTTCCAGAGAACCTTGGATCAATAACCAGTAATTATATGGTGGCCCAACTCCAGTTCCAGGGGATCAGACAGACACACAGACAGACAGACAGAGATAAGGATGGCAGGCCTGCCTGGTCTTTCTTTCTTTCTTATCATTTTAAAAAAGGTTTATTAATTTATTTATGTATTTATTAGATATAAGTACACTATAGCTATCTTCAGACACTCCAGAAGAGGGTGTTTGATTCTGCAGAACGTAAATCCCATTTATGTTCTGCATATGATGTACATAAACACAGCCTCACATATTCTTCTAAAAATTTAAAGATGGTTGGGGCCACTGAAAGGAACCAACAATTAACAGCATTGTCTCCTCTTCCAGAGAAACTGGGATCAACTTCCAGCAACTATATGTTGGCCCATCTCCAGTTTCAGGGGATCAGACAGACAAACAGACAGACAGAAAGACAGAGATAAGGATGGCAGGCCTGCCTGGTCTTTCTTTCTTTCTTATCCTTTTTAAAAAATGTTTATTTATTTATTTATTTATGTATTTTTTAGATATAAGTACACTGTAGCTGTCTTCAGACACTCCAGAAGAGGGTGTCATATTCTGGAGAATCTAAATCCCTCTTATGGTCTGCATATGATGTACATAAACACAGCCTCACATATACTTCTAAAAATTTAAAGATTGGTGGGGTCACTAAAGAAAGGGCTCAACAATTAACAGCATTGTCTCCTCTTCCAGAGAACCTGGGATGTACTACCAGCAACTATATGGTGGCCCATCTCCAGTTCCAGGGGATCAGACAGACAGACAGACAGACAGAGATAAGGATGGCAGGCGTGCCTGGTCTTTCTTTCTTTATTATACTGTTGAAAAAATGTTTATTTATTTATTTTTTTTTATTTATGTATTTATTAGATATAAGTACACTGTAGCTGTCTTCAGACACTTCAGAAGATGTTGTCAGATTCTTGAGAATCTAAATCCCTCTTATGGTCTGCATATGATGTACATAAACACAGACTCACATATACTTCTAAAAATTTAAAGATGTGTGGGGCCACTGAAAGGACTCAACAATTAACAGCATTGTCTCCTCTTCCAGAGAACCTCGGATCAACTACCAGCAAATATATGGGGCCCATTCCAGTTCCAGGGGATCAGACTGACAGACAGACAGACAGACAGACAGAGATAAGGATGGCAGGCCTGCTGGTCTTTCTTTTTTTCTTATCCTTTTTAAAAAATGTTTGTTTATTTACTTATTTATTTATTTATTTATTTATTTATTCATTCATTCATTTATTCATTTATTTATTTATTTATTTATTTATTTATTTATTTATTTATTTATTAGATATAAGTACACTGTATCTGTCTTCAGACACTCCAGAAGAGGGTGTCAGATTGTGGAGAATCTAAATCCCTCTTTTGGTCTGCATATGATGTACATAAACACAGACTCACATATACTTCTAAAAATTTCAAGATGTGTGGGGCCACTGAAAGCGCTCAACAATTAACAGCATTGTCTCCTCTTCCAGAGAACCTGGGATCAACTACCAGCAACTATATGGTGGCCCATCTCCAGTTCCAGGGGATTAGACAGACAGACAGACAGAGATAAGGATGGCAGGCCTGCTGGTCTTTCTTTTTTTCTTATCCTTTTTAAAAAATGTTTATTTATTTATTTATTTATTTATTTATTTATTTATTTATTTATGAATTTATTAGATATATGTACACTGTATCCGTCATAGACACTCCAAAAGACGGTGTCAGATTCTGGAGAATCTAAATCCCTCTTACGGTCTGAATATGATGTACATAAACACAGCATCACATTTACTTCTAGAAATTTAAAGATGAGTGGGGCCACTGAAAGGGCTGAACAATTAACAGAATTGTCTCCTCTTCAGAGTACCTGGGATCAACTACCAGCAACTATATGGTGGCCCATCTCCAGTTCCAGGAGATCAGACAGACAGACAGACAGAGAGACAGCCAGACAGACATAGATAAGGATGACCGTCCAGCCTGGTCTTTCTTTCTATCTTATTCTTTTTTAAAAATGTTTGTTTGTTTATTTATTTATTTATTTATTTATTTATTTATTTATTTATTTATTTATGTATTTATTAGATATAAGTACACTTTAGCTATCTTCAGACACTCCAGAAGACGGTGTCAGATTCTGGAGAATCTATATCCCTCTTATGGTCTGCATATGATGTACATAAACACAGCCTCACATATACTTCTAAAAATTTAAAGATGTGTGGGGCCACTGAAAGGTCTCAACAATTAACAGCATTGTCTACTCATCAGAGATCCTGGGATCAACTACCAGCAACTTTATGGTGGCCCATCTCCAGTTCCATGTTATCAGACAGACAGACAGAGAGACAAGGATAAGGATGGCAGGCCTGCCTGGTCTTTCTTTCTTTTTTATCCTTTTTAAAAAATGTTTATTTATTTATTTATGTATTTATTAGATATAAGTACAATGTAGCTGTCTTCAAACAATCCAGAAGAGGGTGTCAGATTCTGGAGAATCTAAATCCCTCTTATGGTCTGCATATGATGTACATAAACACAGCACAACTTTACTTCTAAAAATTCAAAGATGGGTTGGGCCACTGAAATGGCTCAACAATTAACAGCATTGTCTCCTCTTCCAGAGAGCCTGGGATCAACTACCAGTAACTATATGGTGGCCCATCTCCAGTACCAGGGTATCAAACAGACAGACAGACAGACAGAGATAAGGATGGCAGGCCTGCCTGGTCTTTCTTTCTTTCTTATCCTTTTTAAAAAAAATTATTTTTTATATATGTATTTATTAGATATAAGTACACTGTAGCTGTCTTTAGACACTGCAGAAGAGGGTGTCAGATTCTGGAGAATCTAAATCCCTCTTAGGGTCTGCATATGATGTACATAAACACAGACTCACATTTTCTTCTAAAAATTTAAAGATGGGTGGGGCCACTGAAAGGGCTCAACAATTAACAGCATTGTCTCCTCTTCCAGAGAACCTGGGATAAACTACCAGCAACACTATGGTGGCCCATCTCCAGTTCCAGGGTATCAGACAGACAGACAGACAGACAGACAGAGATAAGGGTGGCAGGCCTGCCTGGTCTTTCTTTTTTCTTATCCTTTTTAAATAATGTTTTTTTAATTATTTATTTATGTATTTATTAGATATAAGTACACAGTAGCTGTCTTCAGACACTCCAGAAGAGGGTGTCAGATTCTGGAGAATCTAAATCCCTCTTATGGTCTGCATATGATGTACATAAACACAGCCTCACATATACTTCTAAAAATTTAAAGATGGGTAGGACCACTGAAAGGGCTCAACAATTAACATCATTGTCTCCTCTTCCAGAGAACCTGGGATCAACTACCAGCAACTATATGGTGGCCCATCTGCAGTTCCAGGGTATCAGACAGACAGACAGACAGAAAGAGATAAGGATGGAGGCCTGCCTGGTCTTTCTTTCTTACTTATACTTTTTAGAAAATGTTTATTTATTTATTTATGTATTTATTAGATATAAGTACACTGTAGCTGTCTTCAAACACTCTAGAAGAGGGTCTCATCTTCTGGAGAATCTAAATCCCTCTTATGGTCTGCATATGATGTACATAAACACAGCCTCGCATATACTTCTAAAAATTTAAAGATGGGTGGGCCCACTGAAAAAGCTAAACAATTAACAGCATTGTCTCTTCTTCCAGAGAACGTGGGATCAACTACCAGCAACTATATGGTGGCCCATCTCAAGTTCCAGGGGATAAGACAGACAGAGAGACAGAGATAAGGATGGCAGGCCTGCCTGATTTTTCTTTCTTTCTTATCCTTTTTAAATAATTTTTATTTATTTGTTTATTTATTTATTTATTTGTTTATTTATTTATGTATTTATTAGATATAAGTACACTGTAGCTGTCTTCAGACTCTCCAGAAGAGGGTGTCAGATTCTGGAGAATCTATATCCCTCTTATGGTTGCATATGATGTACATGAACACAGCCTCACATATACTTCTAAAAATTTAAAGATGTGTGGGGCCACTTAAAGGGCTCAACAATTAACAGCATTGTCTCCTCTTCCAGAGAACCTGAAATCAACTACCAGCAACTATATGGTGGCCCATCTCCAGTTCCAGGGGATCAGACAGACAGACAGACAGAGATAAGGATGGCAGGCCTGCCTGGTCTTTCTTTCTTTCTTATCGTTTTAAAAAAATGTTTATTTAATTATTTATGTATTTATTAGATATAAGTACACTGTAGCTGTCTTCAGACACGCCAGAAGAGGGTGTCAGATTCTGGAATATCTAAATCCCTCTTATGGTATGTATATGATGTACATAAACACAGCCTCACATATACTTCTGAAAATTTAAAGATGGGTTGGGCTACTGAAAGGGCTCAACAATTAACAGCACTGACTCCTCTTCCAGAGAACCTGGGATCAACTACCAGCAACTATATGGTGGCCGATCTCGAGTCCAAGGGCATCAGACAGACTGTAGACAGACAGACAGACAGACAGAGATAAGGATTTCAGGCCTGCCTGGTCTTTCTTTCTTTCTTATCCTGTTTAAAAAATGTTTATTTATTTATTTATTTATTTATTTATTTATTTATTTATTTGATATAAGTACACTGTAGCTGCCTTCAGACACTCCAGAAGAGGGTTTCAGATTGTGGAGAATCTAAATCACATTTATGGTCTGCATATGATGTACATAAACACAGCCTCACATATACTTCTAAATATTTAAAGATGGGTGGCGCCACTGAAAGGGCTCAACAATTAACATCATTGGCTCCTCTTCCAGAGAACCTGGGATAAACTACCAGCAACACTATGGTGGCCCATCTCCAGTTCCAGGGAATCAGACAGACAGACAGACAGAGATAAGGGTGGCAGGCCTGCCTGGTCTTTCTTACTTTCTTATCCTTTTAAAAAATGTTTATTTATTTATTTATTTATTTATTTATTCATTCATTCATTCATTTATTTATTTATGTATTTATTAGATATAAGTAAACTGTTATTGTCTTCAGACACTCAGGAAGAGGGTGTCAGATTCTGGAGAATCTAAATCCCTCTTATGGTCTGCATATGATGTACATAAAAACAGCCTCACATATACTTCTAAAAATTTAAAGATGTGTTGGCCACAGAAAGGGCTCAACAATTAACAGCATTGTCTCCTCTTCCAGAGAACCTTAGATAAACTACCAGCAACTATATGGTGGCCCATCTCCAGTTCCAGTGTATCACACAGACAGACAGAGAGACACACATAAATATGGAGGCCTGCCTGGTCTTTCTTTCTTTCTTATACTTTTTAAAAAATGTTTATTTATTAATTTATGTGTTTATTAGATATAAGTACACATTAGCTGTCTTCAGACACTCCAGAAGAGGGTGTCAGATTCTGGAAAATCTAAATCCCTCTTATGGTCTGCATATCATGTACATAAACACAGCCTCACATACACTTCTAAAAATTTAAAGATGGGTGGGGCCACTGAAAGGGCTCAACAATTAACAGCATTGTCTCCTCTTCCAGAGAACCTGGGATCAACTACCAGCAACTATATGGTGGCCCATCTTGAGTCCAAGGGGATCAGACAGACTGTAGACAGACAGACAGAGAGACAGAGATAAGGATGGCAGGCCTGCCTGGTCTTTCTTTCTTTCTTATCCTGTTTATAAAATGTTTATTTATTTATTTATTTATTTATTTATTTATTTATTTATTTATTTGATATAAGTACACTGTAGTTGTCTTCAGACACTCCAGAAGAGGGTTTCAGATTCTGGAGAATCTAAATCACATTTATGGTCTGCATATGATGTACATAAACACAGCCTCACATATACTTCTAAATATTTAAAGATGGGTGGGGCCAATGAAAGGGCTCAACAATTAACAGCATTGTCTCCTCTTCCAGAGAACCTGGAATCAACTACCAGCAACACTATGGTGGCCAATCTACAGTTCCAGGGTATTAGACAGACAGACAGACAGACAGACAGAGATAAGGGTGGCAGGCCTGCCTGGTCTTTCTTACTTTCTTATCCTTTTTAAAAAATGTTTATTTATTTATTTATTCATTTATTTATTTATGTATGTATTTATTAGATATAAGTAAACTGTAGCTGTCTTCAGACACTCCAGAAGAGGGTGTCAGATTCTGGAGAATCTAAATCCCTCTTATGGTCTGCATATGATGTACATAAACACAGCCTCACATATACTTCTAAAAATTGAAAGATGGGTGGGGCTACAGAAAGGGCTCAACATTTAAAAGCACTGTCTCCTCTTCCAGAGAACCTTGGATAAACTACCAGCAACTATATGGTGGCCCACTTCCAGTTCCAGGGTTTCACACAGACAGACAGACAGACAGACAGAGATAAGGATGGCAGGCCTGCCAGGTCTTTGTTTCTTTCTTATCCTTTTTAAAAAATGTTTATTTATTTATTTATTTATTTATTTATTTATGTATTTATTTATTTATTTATGTATTTATTAGATATAAGTACACTGTAGCTGTCTTCAGACACTCCAGAAGAGGGTGCCAGATTCTGGAGAATTTAAATCACTCTTATGATCTGCATATGATGTACATAAATTCAGCCTCACATTTACTTCTAAAAATTTAAAGATGGCTGTGGCCACTGAAAGGACTGAACAATTAACATCATTGTCTCCTCTTCCAGAGAACTTGGGAAAAACTACCAGCAAATATAATGTGGCCCATATCCAGTTCCAGAGGATCAGACAGACAGACAGACAGACAGACAGACAGAGATAAGGATGGCAGGACTGCCTGATTTTACTTTCTTCCTTATCCTTTTTAAAAAATGTTTATTTATTTATTAATTTATTTATTTATGTATTTTTTAGATATAAGTACACTGTAGCTGTCTTAAGATCTCCAGTAGAGGGTGTCAGGTTCTGAAGAATCTAAAACAATCTTCTGGTCTGCATATGATGTACATAAACACAGCCTCAGATATACTTCTAAAAATTTAATGAAGGGTGGGGCCACTGAAAGGGCTCTACAATTACCAGCATTGTCTCCTCTTCCAGAGAACCTGGGATCAACTACCAGCAACTATATGGTGGCTCATCTCCAGTTCCCAGGGATCAGACAGACAGACAGACAGACAAACAGAGATATGGATGACAGGCCTGCCTGGTCTTTCTTTTTTTCTTATCATTTAATTAAAAAAATGTTTATTTATTTATTTATTTATTTATGTATGTATTTATTATATATAAGTACACTGTAGCTGTCTTCAGACACTCCAAAAGAGGGTGTCAGATTATGGAGAATCTAAATCCCTCTTATGGCCTGCATATGATGTACATAAACAGAGCCTCACATACAGTTCTAAACATTTAAAGATGGGTGGGGCCATTGAAAGGGCTCAACAATGAACAGCATTGTCTCCTCTTCCAGAGAACCTCAGATCAACTACCAGCAACTATATGGTGGCCCATCTCCAGTTCCAGGGGATCAGACAGACAGACATACAGACAGTCAGAGATAAGGATGGCAGGCCTGCCTGGTCTTTCTTTCTTTCTTATCCTTTTGAAAAAATGTTTATTTATTTATTTATTTATTTATTTATTTATTTATTTATTTATTTATTAGATATAAGTACACTGTAGCTGTCTTCAGACACTCCAGAAAAGTGTGTCAGATTCTGGAGAATCTAAATCCCTTTTATGGTCTGCATAAGATGTACATAAACACAGACTCATGTATACTTCTAAAAATTTAAAGATGGGTGGGGCCACTGAAAGGGCTCAACAATTAACAGCGTTGTCTCCTCTTCCAGAGAACCTGGGATCAACTACCAACAACTATATGGTGGCCCATCCCCAGTTCCATGGGATCAGAACGACAGACAGACAGACAGACAAACAGAGATAAGGAAGGCAGGCCTGCCTGGTCTTTCTTTCTTTCTTATCCTTTTTAAAAAATGTTTATTTATTTATTTATTTATTTATATATTTATTTATTTATTTATTAGATATAGGTACACTGTAGCTGTCTTCAGACTCTCCAGTAGAGGGTGTTAGAATCTGGAGAATCTGAATCCCTCTTATGGTCTGCATATGATGTACATAAACACAGCCTCACATATACTTCTAAAAATTTAAAGAAGGTTGGGGCCACTCTAAAAGCTCAACAATTAACAACATTGTCTCCTCTTACAGAGAATTTGGGATAAAATACCAGCACCTATATGGTGGCCCATCTCCAGTCCAGTGGATCAGACAGACAGACAGACAGAGAGACAGAGATAAGGATGGCAGGCCTGCCTGGTCTTTCTTTATTTCTTAACCTTTAAAAAAAATGTTTGTTTATTTATTTATTTATTTATTTATTTATTTATTTATTTATTAGATATAAGTACACTGTAGCCGTCTTCAGACACTCCAAGAGAGGGTGTCAGATTCTGGAGAATCTAAATCCCTCTTATGGTCTGCATATGATGTACATAAACACAGCCTCACATATACTTCTAAAAATTTAAAGATGGGTGGGACTACTGAAAGGGCTCAACAATTACCATCACTGTCTCCACTTCCAGAGAACCTGGGATCAACTATCAGCAAGTATATAGTGGCCCACCTCCACGTCCAGGGGATCAGACAGACTGTCAGACAGACAGACAGACAGACAGAGATAAGGATGGCAGGCCTGCCTGGTCTTACTTTCTTTCTTATCCTGTTTATAAAATGTTTATTTATTTATTTATTTATTTATTTATTTATTTATTTATTTGATATAAGTACACTGTAGTTGTCTTCAGACACTCCAGAAGAGGGTGTCAGATTCTGGAGAATCTAAATCCCTCTTATGGTCTGCATATGATGTACATAAACACAGCCTCACATATACTTCTAAAAATTGAAAGATGGGTGGGGCTACAGAAAGGGCTCAACATTTAAAAGCACTGTCTCCTCTTCCAGAGAACCTTGGATAAACTACCAGCAACTATATGGTGGCCCACTTCCAGTTCCAGGGTTTCACACAGACAGACAGACAGACAGACAGAGATAAGGATGGCAGGCCTGCCAGGTCTTTGTTTCTTTCTTATCCTTTTTAAAAAATGTTTATTTATTTATTTATTTATTTATTTATGTATTTATTTATTTATTTATGTATTTATTAGATATAAGTACACTGTAGCTGTCTTCAGACACTCCAGAAGAGGGTGCCAGATTCTGGAGAATTTAAATCACTCTTATGATCTGCATATGATGTACATAAATTCAGCCTCACATTTACTTCTAAAAATTTAAAGATGGCTGTGGCCACTGAAAGGACTGAACAATTAACATCATTGTCTCCTCTTCCAGAGAACTTGGGAAAAACTACCAGCAAATATAATGTGGCCCATATCCAGTTCCAGAGGATCAGACAGACAGACAGACAGACAGACAGACAGAGATAAGGATGGCAGGACTGCCTGATTTTACTTTCTTCCTTATCCTTTTTAAAAAATGTTTATTTATTTATTAATTTATTTATTTATGTATTTTTTAGATATAAGTACACTGTAGCTGTCTTAAGATCTCCAGTAGAGGGTGTCAGGTTCTGAAGAATCTAAAACAATCTTCTGGTCTGCATATGATGTACATAAACACAGCCTCAGATATACTTCTAAAAATTTAATGAAGGGTGGGGCCACTGAAAGGGCTCTACAATTACCAGCATTGTCTCCTCTTCCAGAGAACCTGGGATCAACTACCAGCAACTATATGGTGGCTCATCTCCAGTTCCCAGGGATCAGACAGACAGACAGACAGACAAACAGAGATATGGATGACAGGCCTGCCTGGTCTTTCTTTTTTTCTTATCATTTAATTAAAAAAATGTTTATTTATTTATTTATTTATTTATTTATGTATTTATTATATATAAGTACACTGTAGCTGTCTTCAGACACTCCAAAAGAGGGTGTCAGATTATGGAGAATCTAAATCCCTCTTATGGCCTGCATATGATGTACATAAACAGAGCCTCACATACAGTTCTAAACATTTAAAGATGGGTGGGGCCATTGAAAGGGCTCAACAATGAACAGCATTGTCTCCTCTTCCAGAGAACCTCAGATCAACTACCAGCAACTATATGGTGGCCCATCTCCAGTTCCAGGGGATCAGACAGACAGACATACAGACAGTCAGAGATAAGGATGGCAGGCCTGCCTGGTCTTTCTTTCTTTCTTATCCTTTTGAAAAAATGTTTATTTATTTATTTATTTATTTATTTATTTATTTATTAGATATAAGTACACTGTAGCTGTCTTCAGACACTCCAGAAAAGTGTGTCAGATTCTGGAGAATCTAAATCCCTTTTATGGTCTGCATAAGATGTACATAAACACAGACTCATGTATACTTCTAAAAATTTAAAGATGGGTGGGGCCACTGAAAGGGCTCAACAATTAACAGCGTTGTCTCCTCTTCCAGAGAACCTGGGATCAACTACCAACAACTATATGGTGGCCCATCCCCAGTTCCATGGGATCAGAACGACAGACAGACAGACAGACAAACAGAGATAAGGAAGGCAGGCCTGCCTGGTCTTTCTTTCTTTCTTATCCTTTTTAAAAAATGTTTATTTATTTATTTATTTATTTATATATTTATTTATTTATTTATTAGATATAGGTACACTGTAGCTGTCTTCAGACTCTCCAGTAGAGGGTGTTAGAATCTGGAGAATCTGAATCCCTCTTATGGTCTGCATATGATGTACATAAACACAGCCTCACATATACTTCTAAAAATTTAAAGAAGGTTGGGGCCACTCTAAAAGCTCAACAATTAACAACATTGTCTCCTCTTACAGAGAATTTGGGATAAAATACCAGCACCTATATGGTGGCCCATCTCCAGTCCAGTGGATCAGACAGACAGACAGACAGAGAGACAGAGATAAGGATGGCAGGCCTGCCTGGTCTTTCTTTATTTCTTAACCTTTAAAAAAAATGTTTGTTTATTTATTTATTTATTTATTTATTTATTTATTTATTTATTAGATATAAGTACACTGTAGCCGTCTTCAGACACTCCAAGAGAGGGTGTCAGATTCTGGAGAATCTAAATCCCTCTTATGGTCTGCATATGATGTACATAAACACAGCCTCACATATACTTCTAAAAATTTAAAGATGGGTGGGACTACTGAAAGGGCTCAACAATTACCATCACTGTCTCCACTTCCAGAGAACCTGGGATCAACTATCAGCAAGTATATAGTGGCCCACCTCCACGTCCAGGGGATCAGACAGACTGTCAGACAGACAGACAGACAGACAGAGATAAGGATGGCAGGCCTGCCTGGTCTTACTTTCTTTCTTATCCTGTTTATAAAATGTTTATTTATTTATTTATTTATTTATTTATTTATTTATTTATTTATTTGATATAAGTACACTGTAGTTGTCTTCAGACACTCCAGAAGAGGGTGTCAGATTCTGGAGAATCTAAATCACATTTATGGTCTGCATATGATGTACATAAACACAGCCTCACATATACTTCTAAAAATTGAAAGATGGGTGGGGCTACAGAAAGGGCTCAACATTTAAAAGCACTGTCTCCTCTTCCAGAGAACCTTGGATAAACTACCAGCAACTATATGGTGGCCCACTTCCAGTTCCAGGGTTTCACACAGACAGACAGACAGACAGAGATAAGGGTGGCAGGCCTGCCTGGTCTTTCTTTCTGTCTTATCCTTTTTAAAAAATGTTTATTTATTTATTTATTTATTTATTTGTTTATTTCTTTATTTATGTATTTATTAGATATAAGTACACTGTAGCTGTCTTCAGACACTACAGAAGAGGGTGTCAGTTTCTGGAGAATCTAAATCACTCTTATGGTCTGATTATGATGTACATAAACACAGCCTCAGATATACTTCTAAAAATTTAATGAAGGGTGGGGCCACTGAAAGGGCTCAACAATTTACAGCATTGTCTCCTCTTCCAGAGAACCTTGGATAAACTACCAGCAACTATATGGTGGCCCATATCCAGTACCAGAGGATCAGACAGACAGACAGACAGACAGACAGAGATAAGGATGGCAGGCCTGCCAGGTCTTTGTTTCTTTCTTATCCTTTTTAAAAAATGTTTATTTATTTATTTATTTATTTATTTATTTATTTATTTATTTATTTATGTATTTATTAGATATAAGTACACTGTAGCTGTCTTCAGACACTCCAGAAGAGGGTGTCAGATTCTGGAGAATTTAAATCACTCTTATGATCTGCATATGATGTACATAAATTCAGCCTCACATTTACTTCTAAAAATTTAAAGATGGCTGTGGCCACTGAAAGGACTGAACAATTAACATCATTGTCTCCTCTTCCAGAGAACTTGGGAAAAACTACCAGCAAATATATGGTGGCCCATATCCAGTTCCAGAGGATCAGACAGACAGACAGACAGACAGACAGAGATAAGGATGGCAGGACTGCCTGATTTTACTTTCTTCCTTATCCTTTTTAAAAATGTTTATTTATTTATTAATTTATTTATTTATGTATTTTTTAGATATAAGTACACTGTAGCTGTCTTAAGATCTCCAGTAGAGGGTGTCAGGTTCTGAAGAATCTAAAACCATCTTCTGGTCTGCATATGATGTACATAAACAAAGCCTCAGATATACTTCTAAAAATTTAATGAAGGGTGGGGCCACTGAAAGGGCTCTACAATTAACAGCATTGTCTCCTCCTCCAGAGAACCTGGGATCAACTACCAGCAACTATATGGTGGCTCATCTCCAGTTCCCAGGAATCAGACAGAGAGACAGACAGACAAACAGAGATATGGATGGCAGGCCTGCCTGGTCTTTCTTTTTTTCTTATCATTTAATTAAAAAAATGTTTATTTATTTATTTATTTATTTATTTATTTATGTATTTATTATATATAAGTACACTGTAGCTGTCTTCAGACACTCCAGAAGAGGGTGTCAGATTATGGAGAATCTAAATCCCTCTTATGGCCTGCATATCATGTACATAAACAGAGCCTCACATACAGTTCTAAACATTTAAAGATGGGTGGGGCCATTGAAAGGGCTCAACAATGAACAGCATTGTCTCCTCTTCCAGAGAACCTCGGATCAACTACCAGCAACTCTATGGTGGCCCATCTCCAGTTCCAGGAGATCAGACAGACAGACATACAGACAGTCAGAGATAAGGATGGCAGGCCTGCCTGGTCTTTCTTTCTTTCTTATCCTTTTGAAAAAATGTTTATTTATTTATTTATTTATTTATTTATTTATTTATTAGATATAAGTACACTGTAGCTGTCTTCAGACACTCCAGAAAAGTGTGTCAGATTCTGGAGAATCTAAATCCCTTTTATGGTCTGCATATGATGTACATAAACACAGATTCATGTATACTTCTAAAAATTTAAAGATGGGTGGGGCCACTGAAAGGGCTCAACAATTAACAGCGTTGTCTCCTCTTCCAGAGAACCTGGGTCAACTACCAACAACTATATGGTGGCCCATCCCCAGTTCCATGGGATCAGAACGACAGACAGACAGACAGACAAACAGAGATAAGGAAGGCAGGCCTGCCTGGTCTTTCTTTCTTTCTTATCCTTTTTAAAAAATGTTTATTTATTTATTTATTTATTTATTTATATATTTATTTATTTATTTATTTATTAGATATAGGTACACTGTAGCTGTCTTCAGACTCTCCAGTAGAGGGTGTTAGAATCTGGAGAATCTGAATCCCTCTTATGGTCTGCATATGATGTACATAAACACAGCCTCACATATACTTCTAAAAATTTAAAGAAGGTTGGGGCCGCTCTAAAAGCTCAACAATTAACAACATTGTCTCCTCTTACAGAGAACCTGGGATAAACTACCAGCACCTATATGGTGGCCCATCTCCAGTCCAGTGGATCAGACAGACAGACAGACAGAGAGACAGAGATAAAGATGGCAGGCCTGCCTGGTCTTTCTTTATTTCTTATCCTTTAAAAAAAATGTTTGTTTATTTATTTATTTATTTATTTATTTATTTATTTATTTATTAGATATAAGTACACTGTAGCCGTCTTCAGACACTCCAAGAGAGGGTGTCAGATTCTGGAGAATCTAAATCCCTCTTATGGTCTGCATATGATGTACATAAACACAGCCTCACATATACTTCTAAAAATTTAAAGATGGGTGGGGCCACTGAAAGGGCTCAACAATTAACAGCATTGTCTCCTCTTCCGGAGAACCTGGGATCAACTACCAGCAACTATATGGTGGCCTATATCCAGTTCCAAAGGATCATATAGAGAGAAAGACAGACAGAAAGAGATAAGGACGGCAGGCATGCCTGGTCTTTCTTTCTTTCTTATCCTTTTTAAAAAATGTTTATTTATTTATTTATTCATGTATTTATTAGATATAAGTACACTGTAGCTATCTTCAGACACTCCAGAAGAGTGTGTCAGTTTATGGAGCATCTAAATCCCTCTTATGGTCTGCATATGATGTACATAAACACAGCCTCACATACACTTCTAAAAATTTAAAGATGGGTGGGGCCATTGAAAGGGCTCAACAATTAACAGCATTGTCTCCTCTTCCAGAGAACCTCTGATTAACTACCAGCAACTATATGGTGGCCCATCTCCAGTTCCAGGGGATCAGAGAGACAGACAGACAGTCAGATATAAGGATGTCAGGCCTGCCTGGTCTTTCTTTCTTTTTTATCCTTTTGAAAAAATGTTTACTTATTTATTTATTTATTTATTTATTTATTTATTTATTTATTTATTTATTAGATATAAGTACACTGTAGCTGTCTTCAGACACTCCAGAAGAGGGTGTCAGATTCTGGAGAATCTAAATACCTCTTATGGTCTGCATATGATATACATAAACACAGACTCAAGTATACTCTAAAAATTTAAAGATGGGTGGGGCCACTGAAAGGGCTCAACAATTAAGAGCGTTGTCTCCTCTTCCAGAGAACCTGGGATCAACTACCAGCAACTATATGGTGGCCCATCTCCAGTTCCAGGGGATCAGACAGACAGAGAGAGACACACAGACAGAGATAAGGATGGCAGGCCTGCCTGGTCTTTCTTTCTTTCTTATCCTTTTTAAAAAATGTTTACTTATTTATTTATTCATGTATTTATTATATATAAGTACACTGTAGTGTCTTCAGACACTCCAGAAGAGGGTGCAAGCTTCTGGAGAATCTAAATCACTCTTATGGTCTGAATATAATGTACATAAACACAGCCTCACAATTACTTCTAAAAATTTAAAGATGAGTGGCGCCACTGAAAGCGGAAAACAATTAACAGCATTGTCTCCTCTTTCAGAGAACCTGGGATCAACTACCAGCAACTATATGCTGGCCCATTTCCAGTACCAGAGGAAAAGACAGACAGACAGACAGACAAACAGACAGAGATAAGGATGGCAGGCCTGCCAGGTCTTTCTTTCTTTCTTATCTTTTTAAAAAATGTTTATTTATTTATTTATTTATTTATTTATTTATGTATTTATTAGATATAAGTACACTGTAGCTGTCTTCAGACACTCCAGAGAGGGTGTCAGATTCTGGAGATTCTAAATCCCTCTTATGGTCTGCATATGATGTACATAAACACAGCCTCACATATACTCCTAAAAATTTAAAGATGGGTGGGGCCACTGAAAGGGCTCACAATTAACAGCACTGACTCCTCTTCCAGAGAACCTGGGATCAACTACCAACAACTATATGGTGGCCTATCTTCAGTTCCAAAGGATCATATAGATAGACAGACAGACAGACAGAGATGAGGATGGCAGGCCTGCCTGGTCTTTCTTTCTTTCTTATCCAATTGAAAAAATGTTTACTTATTAATTAATTAATTAATTAATTAATTTATTTATTTATTAGATATAAGTACACTGTAGCTTTCTTCAGACATTCCAGAAGAGGGTGTCAGATTCTGGAGAAACTAATACCTCTTATGTTCTGCATATGATGTACATAAACACAGACTCAAGTATACTTCTAAAAATTTAAAGATGGGTGGGGCCACTGAATGGGCTCAACAATTAACAGCATTGTCTCCTCTTCCAGAGAACCTGGGATCAACTACCAGCAACTATATGGTGGCCCATCTGCAGTTCCAGGGGATCAGACAGATAGACAGACAGAGATAAGGAAGGCAGGCCTGCCTGGTCTTTATTTCTTACTTATCCTGATTAAAAAATGTTTATTTATTTATTTATTTATTTATTTATTTATGTATTTATTAGATATAAGTACACTATAGCTGTCTTCAGACACTCCAGAAGAGGGTGTCAGATTCTGAAGAATTTAAATCACTCTTAGGGTCTGCATATGATGTACATAAATACAGCCTCACATTTACCTCTAAAAATTTAAAGATGGTTGGGGCCACTGAAAGGGCTCAACAATTCACAGCATTGTCTCCTCTTCCAGAGAACCTGGGAAAAACTACCAGCAAATATATGGTGGCCCATATCCAGTTCCAGAGGATCAGACAGACAGACAGACAGACAGAGAGAGATAAGGATGGCAGGCCTGCCTGATTTTTCTTTCTTTCTTATCCTTTTTAAAAAATGTTTATTTATTTATTAATTAATTTATTTATGTATTTATTAGATATAAGTACACTGCAGCTGTCTTCAGACACTCCAGTAGAGGGTGTCAGATTCTGAAGAAATTAAAACCATCTTCTGGTCTGCATATGATGTACATAAACATAGCCTCAGATATACTTCTAAAAATTTAATGAAGGGTGGGGCCACTGAAAGGGCTCAACAATTAAAAGCATTATGTCCTCTTCCAGAGGACCTGGGATCAACTACCAGCAACGATATGGTGGCTCATCTCCAGTTCCCTGGGATCAGACAGACAGACAGACAGACAGACAAACAGAGATATGGATGGCAGGTTTGCCTGGTCTTTCTTTTTTTCTTATTCTTTGAAAAAATATTTATTTATTTATTTATTTATTTATTTATTTATTTATTTATTTATTTATTTATTTATTAGATATAAGTACACTGTAGCTGTCTGCAGACACTCCAGAAGAGGGTGTCAGATACTGGAGAATCTAAATCCTTCTTATGGTCTGCATATGATGTACATAAACACAGCCTCACATATAATTCTAAAAATTTAAAGATGGGTGGGACCACTGAAAGGGCTCAACAATTAACATCATTGTCTCCTCTTCCAGAGAACCTGGGATCAACTATCAGCAACTATATGGTGGCCCATCTGCAGTTCCAGGGGATCAGACAGACAGACAGACAGACAGACAGAGATAAGGATGGCAGGCCTGCCATGTCTTTCTTTCTAACTTATCCTGTTTAAAAAATGTTTATTTATTTATTTATTTATTTATTTATTTATTTATTTATTTATTTATTAGATATAAGTACACTGTAGCTGTCTTCAGACAGTCAAGAAAAGGGTGTCAGATTCTGGAGAATCTAAATCCCTCTTATGGTCTGCATATGAAGTACATAAACACAGCCTAACATACAGTTCTAAATATTTAAAGATGGGTGGGGACATTGAAAGGGCTCAACAATGAACAGCATTGTCTCCTCTTCCAGAGAACCTCGGCTCAACTACCAGCAACTATATGGTGGCCCATCTACAGTTCCAGGGGATCAGACAGACAGACAGACAGACAGACAGACAGACAGAGATATGGATGGCAGGCCTGCCTGGTCTTTCTTTCTTTCTTATCCTTTTGAAAAAATGTTTACTTATTTATTTATTTATGTATTTATTAAATATAAGTACACTGTAGCTGTCTTCAGACACTCCAGAAGAGGGTGTCAGAGTCTGGAGAATCTAATTCCCTCTTATGGCCTGCATATGATGTACATAAACACAGACTCACGTATACTTCTAAAAATTTAAAGATGTGTGGGGCCACTGAGAGGGCTCAAAAATTACCATGACTGTCTCCACTTCCAGAGAACCTGGGATCAACTATCAGCAACTATATAGTGGCCCAGCCCACCTCCAGTTCCAGGGGATCAGACAGACTGTCAGACAGACAGACAGACAGACAGACAGAGATAAGAATGGCAGGCCTGCCTGGTCTTATTTTCTTTCTTATCCTGTTTTAAAAATGTTTATTTATTTATTTTTTATGTATTTATATATTTATTAAATATAAGTACACTGTAGCTGTCTTCAGACACTCCAGAAGAGGGTGTCAGATTCTGGAGAATCTAAATCCCTCTTATGGTCTGCATATGATGTACATAAACACAGCCTCACATATAATTATAAAAATTTAAAGATGGGTGGGACCACTGAAAGGGCTCAACCATTAACATCATTGTCTACTCTTCCAGAGAACCTGGGATCAACTACCAGCAACTATATGGTGGACCATCTGCAGTTCCAGGGGATCAGACAGACAGACAGACAGACAGAGATAAGGATGGCAGGCTTGCCAGGTCTTTCTTTCTTACTTATCCTCTTTAAAAAATGTTTATTTATTTATTTATTTATTTATTTATTTATTTATTTATTTATTTGATATAAGTACACTGTAGCTGTCTTCAGACAGTCCAGAAAAGGGTGTCAGATTCTGGAGAATCTAAATCCCTCTTATGGTCTGCATATGATGTACATAATCACAGCCTCACAAATACTTCTAAACATTTAAAGATGGGTGGGGCCACTGAAAGGGCTCAACAATTAACAGCATTGTCTCCTCTTCCAGAGAACCTGGGAAAAACTAACAGCAAATATATGGTGGCCCATATGCAGTTCCAGAGGTTCAGACAGACAGACAGACAGACAGACAGAGATAAGGATGGCAGGCCTGCCTGATTTTTCTTTCTTTTTTATCCTTTATAAAAAATGTTTATTTATTTATTAATTTATTTATTTATGTATTTATTAGATATAAGTACACTGTAGCTGTCTTCAGAAACTCCAGTAGACGGTGTCAGATTCTGAAAAATCTAAAACCATCTTCTGGTCTGCATATGATGTACATAAACACAGCCTCAGATATACTTCAAAAATTTTAATGAAAGGTGGGGCCACTGAATGGGCTCAACAATTAACAGCATTATCTCCTCTTCCAGAGAACCTGGGATCAACTACCAGCAACTATATGGTGGCCCATCTCCAGTTCCAGAGGATCAGACAGACAGACAGACAGACAGATATAAGGATGGCAGGCCTGCCTGGTCTTTCTTTCTTTCTTATCCTTTTGAAAAAATGTTTACTTATTTATTTATTTATGTATTTATTAGATATAAGTACACTGTAGCTGTCTTCAGACACTCCAGAAGAAGGTGTCAGATTCTGCAGAATCTAAATCATTCTTATGGTCTGCATATGATGTACATAAACACAGCCTCACATATACTTCTAAAAATTTAAAGATGGGTGGGACCACTGAAAGGTCTCAACAATTAACAGCATTGTCTCCTCTTCCATAGTACCTGGGATCAACTACCAGCAACTATATGGTGGCCCATCTCAAGTTCCAGGGGATAAGACAGACAGACAGACAGACAAACGGACAGAGATAAGGATGGCAGGCCTGCCAGGTCTTCTTTCTTTCTTATCCTTTTTAAAAAATGTTTATTTATTTATTTATTTATTTATTTATTTATTTATTTATTTATTTATTTATTCGATATAAGTACACTGTAGCTGTTTTCAGACACTCCAGAAGAGGGTGTCAGATTCTGGAGAATCTAAATCCCTCTTATGGTCTGCACATGGTGTACCTAAAGAGAGCCTCACATATACTTCAAAAATTTAAAGAAGGGTGGGGCCACTGAAAAAGCTCAACAATTAACAGCATTGTCTCCTCTTCCAGAGAACCTGGGATCAACTACCAGCAACTATATGGTGTCCCATCTCCATTTCTCAGGGATCAGACAGACAGACAGACAGACAGAGCTAAGGAGGGCAGGCCTGCCTTTTCTTTCTTTCTTATCCTTTTAAAAAATGTTTATTTAATTATTTATTTATGTATTTATTAGATATAAGTACACAGTAGCTGTCTTCAGACACTCAAGAAGAGGGTGTCAAATTCAGGAAAATCTAAATCCCTCTTATGGTCTGCATACCTTCAGTGGTGGCTCAAGCTCTTAATGAGAGCACTCTGTAGGTATAGGCAGTCAGTTTCTGAGTTCGAGGCCACCCTGGTGAAAGACAGGGTTAGGCAGGGCTAGGGAAGGCTAGGGAAGGCTAGGGAAGGCTAGGGAAGGCTAGGGTAGGCTAGGCAAGGCTAGGGTAGGCTAGGGTAGGCTAGGGTAGGCTAGGGAAGGTTAGGGTAGGCTAGGGTAGGCTAGGGTAGGCTAGGGTAGGCTAGGGTAGGCTAGGGTAGGCTAGGGTAGGCTAGGGTAGGCTAGGGTAGGCTAGGGTAGGCTAGGGAAAGAAAGAAAGACAGAAAGAAAGAAAGGAAGAAAGAAAGAAAGAAAGAAAGAAAGAAAGAAAGAAAGAAAGAAAGAAAGAAAGAAAGAAAGAAAAAGGTTTTATAAAAAGTGTTAAAGTTTTTAAAAATTAAAAAAAAAAATACCAGATCACCATCACACAGCATTGGCTGTCTTCAGGTGTATCCTTTCAGCCTCCAAAACAAAAAGCAATGGCTGGCTGTCTTCAGGTGTATCCTATTCTCCAGTCTTATTTCCAACCTAAGAGCTGGGCTGAGCTGCCTCATTATGTAATTGCAAACCTTCCTTGGTTTGTCGTTTCCATTTCTAAGACTAACAGGCCTTTTTCTATTTAGAGAATATGCTCATGACTGTACTTTAGATATAGTAAATATAACTGTTGCTTATAAAACTTGTTTTCTAGGAATTTTTAAAGGGCAATGGCAGAGTTTATTTTTTAAAAATATTTTGCATTTATTTATTTGTGTGAGTGATGAAGCTCAGGTCTTCAAACTCGTCAGGAGGTATGATTACCTCCCCTCTCTCTCAACCCCTCTCTCTCCTCTCTCAATGATTGTGTAAGAATGTTTTGCATGTGTATGCTGTGCCCACAGACTCCAGAACAGAGTATTAGATCCCCTGGAACTGAAGATGGGCCACCATATATAATACTGGTAATTGAGCCCAGGTTCTCTGGAAGAGGAGACAATGCTCTTAATTGTTGAGCCCTCTCTGTAGCCACATCTTTCTTTTCTTTTTTTTTTTTGAGTATATGTGAGGCTGTGTTTATATACATCATATGCAGACAATAGGAATGATTTAGATTCTTCAGAATCTGACACCCTCTTCTGGACTGTCTGAAGATAGCTACAGCTTACTTAAATATAATAAATATATAAATCTTTAAAAAGAAAAGGAAAAGTAAAAAAGAAAGAACAGGCCTGCCATATGCATGTTCATAGAGGAAAATGGAAGAGACCCCAATCTAACCTCAGCAGGGTGCTTCCTTCTGGATGGTAGCTCACAATTTCATCCCAGCAAGACAGGCAAATCACTGAGTTCAAGGACAGTAAGGTTCAGGACAGCCAAGGTTAGGAAGGAAAAGGGTCTATGTTGAGAATACAAACCTACAAAACAACAACTAGGAAAAAGAAGTGACAGTGTAACTTGGGGTCGGGTACCAAAAAGAGAAAGCTTTCTGTTACCACTTACAAACAGCAGTAGACTTGCACCCTTCTGCCCAGGTCCCTGCCTTCCTTTCTAGGAATTCTAAGGATGCCAGTGGGTGGGGCAATCCAGATTAACTTTTTAATAACAAAGACTTGGTCTTTGATGTCTAGAGGAAGCCCTTCTCAGTGCCTTTAACTACCACTGAACTTTCAGGGCTGTGACTCAACTGTAACAAGGAACAGGGCTAAGAACCTGCAGCCTTTGAAAACAACTATTTTTTTAAAGAGGGGGACACAAATCAGCAGTAGAACCCCTCAGGTTCAGCCATAATACTTGTTAGGGAAACAGCCTCAATGTCCAGAGCTGAGGTCTCATGGGTGAACTGCTTCAAGCTCTGAGTATCATTGAAAGAAAGAAAAGTTATCATGTGGTTGCTTAATTTATTTATTTTATTATTTCTATTTTTTGTTTTCTTTTGTTTTGTTTTAGAAAAGGCCTCAGTCTGTAGCTATGGCTGACCTAGGACAGACTACATGTGTTAATTAGGGTTTCACAGCTGAGAAACAGACCATACCTATGTAAGACTTAGAAAACCCAACAGTCAGTGGTGGCTTGAGCTCTTAATGAGAGCACTCTGGAGGCAGAAGCAGTCAGTTTCTGACTTCGAGGCCAGCCTGGTTAAAGACAGGGATAGGCAGGGCTAGGCAAGGCAGGGCTGGGCTAGGCTAGGCAAGGCAAGGGGCTAGGCTAGGCTACGCAAGGGGCTAGGCAAGACAGACAGACAGAGAAAAAGACAGACAAGGATGGAAGGCCTGCCTGGTTTTTCTTTCTTCCTTATCCCTTTTAAAAAATGTTTATTTATTTATTTATTTATTTATTTATTTATTTATTTATGTATTTATTAGATATAAGTACACTGTAGCTGTCTTCAGACACTCCAGAAGAGTGTGTCAGATTCTGGAGAATCTAAATCCCTCTTATGGTCTGCATATGATGTACAAAAACACAGCCTCACATATACTTCTAAAAATTTAAAGATGGGTGGGGCCACTGAAAGGGCTCAACAATTAACAGCATTGTCTCCTCTTCCAGAGAACCTGGGATCAACTACCAGCAACTATAAGGTAGCCCATCTCCAGTTCCCGGGGATCAGACAGACAGACAGACAGACAGAGATAAGGATGGCAATCCTGCCTGGTCTTTCTTTCTTACTTATCCTTTTTAAAACATGTTTATTTCTTTATTTATGTATTTATTAGATATAAGTACATTGTAGCTGTCTTCAGACACTCCAGAAGAGTGTGTCAGATTCTGGAGAATCTAAATCCCTCTTATGGTCTGCATATGATGTACATAAACACAGCCTCACATATACTTCTAAAAATTTAAAGATGGGTGGGGCCACTGTAAGGGCTCAACAATTAACAGCATTGTCTCCTCTTCCAGAGAACCTGGGATCAAGTACCAGCAAAAATATGGTGGCCCATCTCCAGTTTCAGGGGATCAGACAGACAGACAAACAAACAGACAAGGATGGCAGGCCTGCCTGGTTTTTCTTTCTTTCTTATCCTTTTTAAAACATGTTTATTTATTTATTTATGTATTTATTAGATATAAGTACACTGTAGCTGTCTTCAGACACTCCGAAGAGGGATCAGATTCTGGAGAATGTAAATCCCTCTTATGGTCTGCATATGATGTACATAAACACAGCCTCACAAATACTTCTAAAAATTTAAAGATGGGTGGTGCCACTGAAAGGGCTCAAAAATTTACAGCCTTGTCTCCTCTTGCAGAGAATCTGGGATCAACTACCAGCAACTATATGGTGGCCCACTCCAGTTCCAGGGTATCAGACAGACAGACAGACAGACAGAGATAAGGATGGCAGGCCTTCCTGGTCTTTCTTTTTTTCTTATCCTTTTTAATAATGCTTATTTATTTATTTATTTATGTATTTATTAGATATAAGTACACTGTAGCTGTCTTCAGACACTCCAGAACAGAGTGTCAGATTCTGGAGAATCTAAATCCCTCTTATTGTCTGCATATGATGTACATAAACACAGCCTCACATTTACTTCTAAAAATTAAAGATGGGTGTTGCCACTGAACGGCTCAAAAATTAACAGCATTGTCTCCACTTCCAGAGAACCTGAGATCAACTACCAGCAACTATATGGTGGCCCATCTCCTGTTCCAGGGGATCAGACAGAGAGACAGACATACAGACAGATAGAGATAAGGATGGCAGGCCTGCTTCGTCTTTCTTTCTTTCTTATCCTTTTTAAGAAATGTTTATTTATTTATTTATGTATTTATTAGATATAAGTACACTGTAGCTGTCTTCAGACATCAGGAAGAAGGTGTCAGATTCTGGAGAATCTAAATCCCTCTTATGGTCTGAATATGATGTACATAAACACAGACTCACATTTACTTCCAAAAATTAAAGATGTGTGGGGCCACTGTATGGGCTCAACCATTAACAGCATTGTCTCCTCTTCCAGAGAACCTGGGATCAACTACCAGCAACTATATGGTGGCCCATCTCCAGTTCCAGAGGATCAGACAGAGAGACAGACAGACAGACATATAGAGATAACGATGGCAGGCCTGCCTGGTCTTTCTTTCTTATCCTTTTTAAGAAATGTTTATTTACTTATTTATGTATTTATTAGATATAAGTACACTCTAGCTGTCTTCAGACACTCCAGAAGACGGTGTCAGATTCTGGAGAATCTAAATCCCTCTTTTGGCCTGCATATTATGTACATAAACACAGACTCACGTATACTTCTAAAAATTTAAAGGTGTGTGGGGCCACTGAGAAGAATGGGAGGGTAGGGAAGTGGGGGGAGGTATGGGGGACTTTTGGGATAGCATTGGAAATGTAATTGAGGAAAATATGTAATAAAAAAAAACAGTGAAAAACAAAACAAAACAATTAACAGCATTGTCTCCTCTTCTAGAGAATCTGGGATCAACTACCAGCAACTATATGGTGGCCCTTCTCCAGTTCCAGGGTATCAGACAGACAGACAGACAGACAGACAGACAGAGATAAGGATGGCAGGCCTGCCTGGTCTTTCTTTCTTTCTTATCCTTTTTAAAAAAATGTTTATTTATTTATTTATTTATTTATTTATTTATTTATTAGATATAAGTAAACTGTAGCTATCTTTAGACACTCCAGAAGAGGGTGTCAGATTCTGGAGAATCTAAATCCCTCTTACGATCTGCATATGATGTATATAAACACAGCCTCACATTTTCTTCTAAAAATTTAAAGATGGGTGTGGCTTGGAATAAGATGAGTAACCCTGAAAAAGTCAAAAAATGAAAAATCACACTGTAGGATTTGGAATATGGTGAGAAACCCTGAAAAAGTCGAAAAATGAGAAAAGCATGCAGGAGTACCTGGAATATGGTGAGAAACACTGAAAAAGTCTTAAATGAGAATATCACACTCTAGGACTTGGAATATGGTGAGAAACCCTGAAAATGTCGAAAAATGAGAAAATCATGCAGTAGGACCCAGAATATGGTGAGAAACCCTGAAAAAAAAGTCAAAAAATAAGAAAATCACGCAGTAGGACCTGGAAGCTGGTGAGAAACCCTGAAAAAGTCGAAAAATGAGAAAAATCAATCTGTAGGATCTGGAATATGGTGAGAAACCCTGAAAAATTCGAAAAAAGCAAAAATCACACTCTAGGACTTGGAATATGTTGAGAAACCCTGAAAAAGTCAAAAAATGAGAAAATCACACTCTAGTACATGGAATATGGGTAGAAACTCTGAAAAAGTCGCAAATTATAAAATGACAGTGTAGGGCCTGGAATATGTTGAGAAAACCTGAAATATTCGAAAAATGAGAAAATCACGCAGGACCTGGGATGTGGTGAGAAACACTGAAAAAGTCTTAAAATAGAAAATCACACTGTAGTACTTGGAATATGGTGAAAAATACTGAAAAAGTCTTAAAATGAGAAAATCACACCTTAGGACCTGGAATATGGTGAGAAACCCTGAAAAGGTCAAAAAATGAGAAAAATCACACTGTAGTACATGGAATATGGGTAGAAACTCTGAAAAAGTCGCAAATTATAAAATGACAGTGTAGGGCCTGGAATATGTTGAGAAAACCTGAAATATTCGAAAAATGAGAAAATGACAATGTAGAACCTGGAATACCGTAAGAAACCCTGAAAAAGTTAAAAAATGAGAAAATTACACTCTAGGACTGGAATATGGTGAGAAACCCTGAAACATCGAAAAATGAGAAAATCATGTAGTAAGACACAGAATATGGTGAGAAATCCTGAAAAAAGTCGAAAAATGAGAAAATCACGCAGTAGGACCTGGAAGCTGGTGAGAAACCCTGAAAAAGTCGAAAAATGAGAAAATCAAACTGTAGGACCTGGAATATGTTGAGAAACCCTGAAAAATACGAAAAAGGCAAAAATCACACTCTAGGACTTGGAATATGATGAGAAACCGTGAAAAAGTCAAAAAATGAAAAAATCACACTGTAGTACCTGGAATATGGTGAGAAACACTAAAAAAGTATTAAAATGAGAAAATCACCCAGTAGGACCTGGAATGAGGTGAGAAACCCTGAAACAGTCGAAATATAAGAAAATCAAACTTGTAGTACATGCAATATGGTGACAAACACTGAAAAAGTCGAAAAATGAGAATATCACACTCTAGGATTTGGAATATGATGAGAAACCCTGAAAAATTCAAAAAATGAGAAAATCACACTGTAGGACTTGGAATATGGTGAGAAACCCTCAAAAAGTCGAAAAATGAGAAAATCATGCACTAGGATCCAGAATATGATGAGAAACACAGAAAAAGTCTTAAAATGAGAAAATCACACTGTAGGACCTGGAATATGGTAAGAAACCCTGAAAATGTCGAAAAATGAGAAAATGACACTGTAGGAGCTGGAATATGGTGAGAAGTCATGAAAAAGTCAAAAAAAAAAAAAAAGAAATACACACTTGTAGGACTTGCAATATGGTGAGAGACCCTGAAAAAGTCTTAAAATGAGAAAATCACACTGTAGGACTTGGGATATGGTGAGAAACCCTGAAAAGGTCGAAAAATTAGAAAATCAAACTGTAGTACCTGGTATATGGTGAGAAACACTAAAAAAGTATTAAAATGAGAAAATCACACAGTAGGACCTGGAATATGGTGAGAAACCCTGAAACAGTTCAAAAATAAGAAAATAAAACTTGTAGTACATGCAATATGGTGAGAAACACTGAAAAAGTCGAAAAATGAGAATATCACACTCTAGGACTTGGAATATGATGAGAAACCCAGAAAAAGTCTAAAAATGAGAAAATCACACTGTAGGACTTGGAATATGGTGAGAAACCCTGAAAAAGTCGAAAAATGAGAAAATCACACTGTAGTACCTAGAATATGGTGAGAAACACTGAAAAAGTCTAAAAATAAGATAAAACTTGTAGTACCTGAAATATGATGAGAAACCCTGAAAATGTCAAAAAATTAGAAAATCAAATTGTAGGAACTGGAATATGCTGAGAATCCCTGAAAAATTCGAAAAATGCGAAAATCACACTCTAGGACTTGGAATACGATGAGAAACCCTGAAAAAGTCAAAAAATGAGAAAATCACACTGTAGTACCTGGAATATGGTGAGAAACACTGAAAAAGTCTAAAAATAAGATAAAACTTGTAGTACCTGAAATATGGTGAGGAACCCTAAAAAAGTCGAAAAATGAGAAAATCACACTGTAGGACTTCGAATATGATGAGAAACCGTGAAATAGTAAAAAAATGAGAAAAATACACTGTAGGAGCTGGAATATGGAGAGAAACCCTGAAAAGGTTAAAAAATTAGAATATCACAATTGTAGGACCTCCAATATGGTGAGAAACCCTGAAAAAGTTGAAAAATGAGAAAACCACACTGTAGGACCTGGAATATGGTGAGAAACACTGAAAAATTCAAAAAATGAGAAAATCACACAGTAGGACCTAAATATGGTGAGAAACCGTGAAACAGTCGAAATATAAGAAAATCAAACTTGAAGTACCTGCAATATGGTGAGAAACCCTGAAAAAGTCGAAAAATGAAAAAATCACACTGTAGGATTTGGAATATGATGAGAAACCATGAAAAAGTCAAAAATGAGAAAAATATACTGTAGGAGTTGGAATGTGGTGAGAAAAACTGAAAAAGTCGAAGAATAAGAAAATCACACAAGTAGGACCTCCAATATGGTGAGAAACCCTGAAAAAGTCGAAAAATGAGAAAATTACAGAATAGGACATGGAATATGGTAAGAAACCCTTTAAAAGTCGGAAAAAGAGAAAATTACACTGTAGGATTTGAAATATGATGAGAAAACCTGAAAAAGTCAAAAAATGAGAAAATCACACTGTAGTACCTGGAATATTGTGAGAAAACACTGAAAAAGTCTAAAAATGAGAAAATCACACAGTAGGACTTGGAATATGGTGAGAAACCCTGAAACAGTCGAAAAATAAGAAAATCAAACTTGTAGTACCTGTAATATGGTGAGAAAACCTGAAAAAGTCGACAAATGAGAAAATCATACTGTAGGACCTGCAATAGGGTGAGAAATTCTGAAAAAGTCAAAAAATGAGAAAATCACACTGTAGGACTTGGAATATGATGAGAAAACCTGAAAAAATCTAAAAATGAGAAAATCACACTGTAGGAGCTGGAATATGGTGAGAAACCCTGAAAAGTCAAAAAAAGAGAAAAATCACACTGTAGGACCTGGAATATGGTGAGAAAACATGAAAAATTCAAAAAGGAGAAAATCACACTCTAGGACTTGGAATATGATGAGAAAACCTGAAAAAGTCCAAAAATGAGAAAATCACACTGTAGGACTTCGAATATGGTGAGAAACTCTGAAAAAGTCAAAAAATGAGAAAATCACCCTGTAGGACTTGGAATATGGTGAGAAACCCTGAAAAAGTCAAAAAATGAGAAAAATCACACTGTAATACATGGAATATGGTGAGAAACTCTGAAAAAGTCGCAAATTAGAAAATGACAGTGTAGGACCTGGAATATGTTGAGAAAACCTGAAATATTCAAAAAATGAGAAAATGACAATGTAGAACCTGGAATAAGTAAGAAACCCCGAAAATTTTAAAAAAAGAGAAAATCGCACTGTAGGACCTGGAATATGGTGAGAAACAGTGAAAAAGTCAAAAAATGAGAATATCACACTCTAGGACTTGGAATATGGTGAGAAACCCTGAAAAAGTCAAAACATGAGAAATTCATGCAGTAGGACCCAGAATATGGTGAGAAACCCTGAAAGAAGTCGGAAAATGAGAAAATCAGGCAGTAGGACTGGAAGCTAGTGAGAAACCCTGAAAAAGACGAAAAGTGAGAATAACAAACTGTAGGACCTGGAATATGTTGAGAAACCCTGAAAAATTCGAAAAAAGCAAAAATCACACTCTAGGACTTGGAATGTGATGAGAAATCCTGAAAAGTAAAAAAATGAGAAAATCACACTGTAGTACCTGGAATATGGTAAAAAAGTATTAAAATGAGAAAATCACACAGTAGGACCTGGAATATGGTGAGAAACTCTGAAAAAGTCGAAAACATGAGAAAATCACACAGTAGCCTGGAATATGGTGAGAAACCCTGAAAAAGTCGAAAAATGAGAAAATCACGCAGTAGTACCTGGAATATGGTGAGAAACACTGAAAAAGTCTTAAAATGAGAAAATCACACTGTAGGACCTGGGATATGGTGAGAAACTCTGAAAATGTCGAAAAATAAGAAATTCACACTTGTAGGACCTGCAATATGGTGAGAAACCCTGAAAAAGTCAAAAATGAGAAAATCACACTGTAGGACTTGGAATAAAATGAGAAACCGTGAAAAAGACAAAAAATGACAAAAGTACACGGTAGGAGATGGAATATGGAGAGAAACCGTTAAAAAGTAGAAAAATAAGATATACACACTTGTAGGACATGCAATATGGTGAGAGACCCTGAAAAAGTCTTAAATAAGAAAATCACACTGTAGTACCTGGAATATGGTGAGAAACCCTGAAAAAGTCCAAAAATAAGAAATTCACACGTGTAGGACCTGCAATATGGTGAGAAACCCTGAAAAAGTTGAAAAATGAGAAAATCACACTGTAGGACTTGGAATAAGATGAAACACCCTGAAAAATCAAAAAATGAGAAAATTTCACTGTAGGACTTGGAATAAGATGAGAAACCCTGAAAAAGTTGAAAAATGAGAAAATCACAATGTAGAAGATGGAATATGGTGAGCAATCCTGAAAAAGTCAAAAAATGAGAAAATCACACTGTGGAACCTGGAATATGGTGAGAAACTCTGAAAAAGGCGAAAAATTGGAAAAATCACACTCTAGGACTTGGAATATGATGAGAAACCCTGAAAAAGTCAAAAATGAGAAAATCAGACTGTAGTAGCTGGAATATGGTGAGAAACATTGAAAAAGTCTCAAAATGAGAAAATCACACAGTTGGACCTGCAATATGGTGAGAAAAACTGAAACAGTCGAAATATAAGAAAATCAAACTTGTAGTCCCTGCAATATGGTGAGAAACCCTGAAAAATTCCAAAAATGAGAAAATCACACTGTAAGATTTAGAATATGATGAGAAACACTGAAAAAGTCAAAAAATGAGAAAAATACACTGTAGAAGCTGGAATATGGTGAGTAAACCCTGAAAAAGTCGAAAAATAAGAAAATCACACTTGTAGAACCTCCAATATGTTGAGAAACCTGAAAAGTCTTAAAATGAGAAAATCACACTGTAGGACTTGGAATAAGATGAGAAACCCTAAAAAAGTCAAAAAATGAGAAAAATACACTGAAGGAGTTGGAATATGTTGAGAAACCCTGAAAAAGTCTTAAAATGAGAAAATCACACTGTAGGACCTGGAATATGGTGAGAAACCCTGAAATATCGAAAAATAAGAAAATCAAACTTGTAGTACCTGTAATATGGTGAGAAACCCTGAAAAAGTCAAAAAATGAGAAAATCACAATATAGGACTTGGAATAAGATGAGAATCTGTGAAAAAGACAAAAAAATGACAAAAACACACTGTAGGAGCTTGAATATGGTGAGAAACCCTGAAAAAGTCCAAAAATAAGAAATTCACACTTGTAGGACCTGCAATATGGTGAGAAACCCTGAAAAAGTCGAAGAATGAGAAAATCACACTGTAGGAGTTTGAATATGGTGAGAAACCCTGAAAAAGTCGAAAAATGAGAAAATCATGGACTAGGACCCAGAATATGATGAGAAACACAGAAAACGTCTTAAAATGAGAAAATCACACTGTAGGACCTGGAATATGGTAAGAAACCCTGAAAATGTCGAAAAATGAGAAAATGACACTGTAGGAGCTGGAATATGGTGAGAAGTTCTGAAAAAAGCCAAAAAAAAAAAAAAAAAAAAAGAAATACAAACTTGTAGGACTTGTAGGACTTGCAATATGGTGAGAGACCCTGAAAAAATCTTAAAATGAGAAAATCACACTGTAGGACTTGGAATATGATGAGAAACCCTGAAAAATTCAAAAAATGAGAAAATCACACTGTAGTACCTGGTATATGGTGAGAAAACACTAAAAAAGTATTAAAATGAGAAAATCACACTGTAGGACCTGGAATATGGTGAGAAACCCTGAAACAGTCCAAAAATAAGAAAATAAAACTTGTAGTACATGCAATATGGTGAGAAACACTGAAAAAGTCGAAAAATGAGAATATCACACTGTAGGATTTGGAATATGGTGAGAAACCCTGAAAAAGACGAAAAATGAGAAAATCACACTGTAGTACATGGAATATGGTGAGAAACACTGAAAAAGTCTAAAAATAAGATAAAACTTGTAGTACCGGAAATATGGTGAGAAACCCTGAAAAAGTCAAAAAATTAGAAAATCAAATTGTAGGAACTGGAATATGCTGAGAATCACTGGAAATTTCGAAAATGCGAAAATCACACTCTAGGACTTGGAATACGATGAGAAACCCTGAAAAAGTCAAAAAATGAGAAAATCACACTGTAGTACCTGGAGTATGGTGAGAAACACTGAAAAAGTCTAAAAATAAGATAAAACTTGTAGTACCTGAAATATGGTGAGGAACCCTAAAAAAGTCGAAAAATGAGAAAATCACACTGTAGGACTTCGAATATGATGAGAAACCGTGAAATAGTAAAAAAATGAGAAAAATACACTGTAGGAGCTGGAATATGGAGAGAAACCCTGAAAAGGTTAAAAAATTAGAATATCACAATTGTAGGACCTCCAATATGGTGAGAAACCCTGAAAAAGTTGAAAAATGAGAAAACCACACTGTAGGACCTGGAATATGGTGAGAAACACTGAAAAATTCAAAAAATGAGAAAATCACACAGTAGGACCTAAATATGGTGAGAAACCGTGAAACAGTCGAAATATAAGAAAATCAAACTTGAAGTACCTGCAATATGGTGAGAAACCCTGAAAAAGTCGAAAAATGAAAAAATCACACTGTAGGATTTGGAATATGATGAGAAACCATGAAAAAGTCAAAAATGAGAAAAATATACTGTAGGAGTTGGAATGTGGTGAGAAAAACTGAAAAAGTCGAAGAATAAGAAAATCACACAAGTAGGACCTCCAATATGGTGAGAAACCTGAAAAAGTCGAAAAATGAGAAAATTACAGAATAGGACATGGAATATGGTAAGAAACCCTTTAAAAGTCGGAAAAAGAGAAAATTACACTGTAGGATTTGGAATATGATGAGAAAACCTGAAAAAGTCAAAAAATGAGAAAATCACACTGTAGTACCTGGAATATTGTGAGAAAACACTGAAAAAGTCTAAAAATGAGAAAATCACACAGTAGGACTTGGAATATGGTGAGAAACCCTGAAACAGTCGAAAATAAGAAAATCAAACTTGTAGTACCTGTAATATGGTGAGAAAACCTGAAAAAGTCGACAAATGAGAAAATCATACTGTAGGACCTGCAATAGGGTGAGAAATTCTGAAAAAGTCAAAAAATGAGAAAATCACACTGTAGGACTTGGAATATGATGAGAAAACCTGAAAAAATCTAAAAATGAGAAAATCACACTGTAGGAGCTGGAATATGGTGAGAAACCCTGAAAAGTCAAAAAAAGAGAAAAATCACACTGTAGGACCTGGAATATGGTGAGAAAACATGAAAAATTCAAAAAGGAGAAAATCACACTCTAGGACTTGGAATATGATGAGAAAACCTGAAAAAGTCCAAAAATGAGAAAATCACACTGTAGGACTTCGAATATGGTGAGAAACTCTGAAAAAGTCAAAAAATGAGAAAATCACCCTGTAGGACTTGGAATATGGTGAGAAACCCTGAAAAAGTCAAAAAATGAGAAAAATCACACTGTAATACATGGAATATGGTGAGAAACTCTGAAAAAGTCGCAAATTAGAAAATGACAGTGTAGGACCTGGAATATGTTGAGAAAACCTGAAATATTCAAAAAATGAGAAAATGACAATGTAGAACCTGGAATAAGTAAGAAACCCCGAAAATTTTAAAAAAAGAGAAAATCGCACTGTAGGACCTGGAATATGGTGAGAAACAGTGAAAAAGTCAAAAAATGAGAATATCACACTCTAGGACTTGGAATATGGTGAGAAACCCTGAAAAAGTCAAAACATGAGAAATTCATGCAGTAGGACCCAGAATATGGTGAGAAACCCTGAAAGAAGTCGGAAATGAGAAATCAGGCAGTAGGACTTGGAAGCTAGTGAGAAACCCTGAAAAAGACGAAAAGTGAGAATAACAAACTGTAGGACCTGGAATATGTTGAGAAACCCTGAAAAATTCGAAAAAAGCAAAAATCACACTCTAGGACTTGGAATGTGATGAGAAATCCTGAAAAAGTAAAAAAATGAGAAATCACACTGTAGTACCTGGAATATGGTAAAAAAGTATTAAAATGAGAAAATCACACAGTAGGACCTGGAATATGGTGAGAAACTCTGAAAAAGTCGAAAACATGAGAAAATCACACAGTAGCCTGGAATATGGTGAGAAACCCTGAAAAAGTCGAAAATGAGAAAATCACGCAGTAGTACC